>NC_134696.1:76313048-76613048 GCF_050947455.1 Rhinoderma darwinii | reverse complement strand
AATGGGACAAATGATAAATGGGAGATTTTCAAATCTACTTTGGGTTATTATAGTGCAAAATTTATTCCTATAGGTAACAAGTATAAACGACTAAAATTAAATCCCACATGGCTTACACCTTCTGTGAAAGGGGCAATACATGACAAAAAAAGGGCATTTAAAAAATACAAATCTGAGGGTACATCTGCAGCCTTTGTAAAATATAAAGTGCTTAATAAAATCTGTAAAAATGTAATAAAATTAGCAAAAATACAAAATGAAAGGCGGGTGGCCAAGGATAGTAAAACAAATCCCCAAAAATTCTTCAAGTATATAAATGCCAAAAAGCCAAGGTCTGAACATGTAGGACCCCTAGATAATAGTAATGGGGAGTTGGTCACAGGGGATCAAGAGAAGGCAGAGTTACTAAATGGGTTCTTTAGCTCTGTATATACAACTGAAGAAAGAGCAGCTGATGTAGCCGATGCCAGTGCTGTTAATATATCAGTTGATATATTGAATTGGATGAATGTAGATATGGTCCAAGCTAAATAAAATAAATGTGCACAAGGCCCAGATGGGTTACACCCTAGAATTCTTAAAGAGCTTAGTTCAGTTATTTCTGTCCCCCTTTTCATTATATTTAGAGAATCTCTAGTGACTGGTATAGTGCCAAGGGACTGGCGCAGGGCAAATGTGGTGCCTATTTTCAAAAACGGCTCTAGGTCTTCCCCGGGTAATTATAGACCAGTAAGCTTAACATCCATTGTGGGGAAAATGTTTGAGGGGCTATTGAGGGACTATATACAGGATTATGTGACAAAAAATAGTATTATAAGTGACAGCCAGCACGGTTTTACTAAGGACAGAACTAGGTCAAACTAACCTAATCTGTTTTTATGAAGAGGTGAGCAGAAGCCTAGACAGAGGGGCCGCTGTGGATTTAGTGTTTTTGGACTTTGCAAAGGCATTTGACACTGTCCCCCATAGACGCCTAATGGGTAAATTAAGGACTATAGGTTTAGAAAATATAGTTTGTAATTGGATTGAGAATTGGCTCAAGGACCGTATCCAGAGAGTTGTGGTCAATGATTCCTACTCTGAATCGTCCCCGGTTATTAGTGGTGTACCCCAGGGCTCAGTGCTGGGACCACTATTATTCAACTTATTCATTAATGATATAGAGGATGGGATTAATAGCTCTATTTCTATTTTTGCAGATGACACCAAGCTATGTAATATAGTTCAGTCTATGGAAGATGTTCGTGAATTGCAAGCAGATTTAGACAAACTAAGTGTTTGGGCATCAACTTGGCAGATGAAGTTTAATGTAGATAAATGTAAAGTTATGCATCTGGGTACCAACAACCTGCATGCATCATATGTCCTAGGGGGAGCTACACTGGCGGATTCACTTGTTGAGAAGGATCTGGGTGTACTTGTAAATCATAAACTAAATAACAGCATGTAGTGTCAATCAGCTGCTTCAAAGGCCAGCAGGATATTGTCGTGTATTAAAAAAGGCATGGACTCGCGGGACAGGGATGTAATATTGCCACTTTACAAAGCATTAGTGAGGCCTCATCTAGAATATGCAGTTCAGTTCTGGGCTCCAGTTCATAGAAAGGATGCCCTGGAGTTGGAAAAAATACAAAGAAGAGCAACGAAGCTAATAAGGGGCATGGAGAATTTAAGTTATGAGGAAAGATTAAAAGAATTAAACCTATTTAGCCTTGAAAAAAGACGACTAAGGGGGGACATGATTAATTTCTATAAATATATTAATGGCACATACAAAAAATATGGTGAAATCCTGTTCCATGTAAGACCCCCTCAAAAAACAAGGGGGCACTCCCTCCGTCTGGAGAAAATAAGGTTCAACCTGCAGAGGCGACAAGCCTTCTTTACTGTGAGAACTGTGAATCTATGGAATAGCCTACCGCAGGAGCTGGTCACAGCAGGGACAGTAGATGGCTTTAAAAAAGGGTTAGATAATTTCCTAGAACAAAAAAGTATTAGCTCCTATGTGTAGGAATTTTTTCCTTCCCTTTTCCCGTCCCTTGGTTGAACTTTATAGACATGTGTCTTTTTTCAGCCGTACTAACTATGTAACTATGTAACTATGTAAAGTTAACATGTAATTTATGATGCGTGGTGAACGCTGTATAAAAAAACAAAACACAGAATTGCTGTTTTTTGGTCACCTTGTATAATGACAGGGTAGGGAGACAGACAGGTGAGCCCTAATCTACCCGCCACTCAGTCCCTGCCTACTTGCAACGACCCGTCCTAAGCGACGGGGTACAACTGGGCGATGGTCCCTACGCTCAGTAAGTGCAAGACAAACAAACAGACAAGGGTACACAGAAGCTAGGGAAACGGGGCAGCTGCCCACGGAGACACCGTGAGCAACAAGAGTTGTGAACGAGCCGAGTCAAACCAGGAGAGAACGAGGTACAAAACGCTGAGCAGGAGAGTGGTCAGAAAGCCAAGGTCAATAACAAGCAGAGGATGAGTAGTACAAGCAGCAGCAGCAAGCCAGGAAACAAGCATAGAAGAATCACAGGCAAAGGAGGAACAGGAAAGGCAGGTATAAATAGACAGTGGGCGGGAGCTAGCTCCGTCTGGCCAGGCTGTGATAGGCTCTCCCACTCCTTTGCCTGCCACTCTGAGTGGTGGAAGATGGAGTCAGTCTCACAGACATAGGAGCAGGTGCAGACTGATTGCCCACGGGTGTTGACACAGAAGCTGTGTCTGGCAAATCCTTTACACCTTGCCTCCCAAAAAATAGTATAAACCATGATCAAATAGTCGCATGTACCCCAAAATGGTACCAATAATAACTACAACTCATCCCGGAAAGAAATCAGCACTCATACCACTTAGTTTATGAAAAAATAAATGAGTTAAGGCTCCAATATATCAGGAAAGAAAATTTTACGGTAGTTCTGGCCTGAGGGGAACATTTTTTCTGTTTCAAAAGGCGATTTATCAAGGCTCTAAAATTAGGGAACCAAGAAGGGTAGGGCCCAAACATATCTGCTGGAAGGAGAAAAAGTGAAGCCAAAATCCAGCGCTTGATGTAAGTAAAAAGGAATTCCTATTCCAGTTTTATTAGTATAACAAGTAAACAGAACTAAATAGGATAGCTCTAAAATGTGACAGAGTACAGGGATGAGTGATGGGTAGAGGATCAAAGTTTTCCTTATCAGAATGGCACATTCTGATAAGGAAAACTTTGATCCACTACCCATCACTCATCCCTGTACTCTGTCACATTGTAGAACTATCTTATTTAGTTTTTTTTACTTGTTATACTAATAAAATTGGAACAGGAGTTCCTTTTTACTTAGCAACTGGTGAAGATCACCTGTCTCACTCGGGAAGGTAGGTCAGGGGGACCACATTGGTGTACACCACCGTATAGAGTTAAGTATAATCAGGAAGGGGGAAAGAGGGTAGATGTGGTCTAAAGTAAATTAATAAGTAACTTTTATTGATTTGCATAAAATTTTAGATTAAAAGTCCATTGGTGTAAACTGGTATGTGTGAGTGACCCCCAAACATTTTTTCACTCATTTTGGTTGTGTCTATACTGTGTTGTGGTGTCTTACCAACAATTATTGTAATTTCTCATAAATAACCATTGAGAACCTCATCAATTCTATACCAGTCGAGACCTAGGTCTCTGATTGGTTTTTGAGACTGTCAATCACCAAGGACCCTATTTATAGGGCGCTTCAATGGCGGCCTCTCACCCCTAGAAGAAGCCAGAATGCTGGCGAAACGCGCGTCGGGTGCTTAATCCACTATTCATTGGTGTTTACAATTGGCCAGAGCTGCCCTTGTTCAGCTCTCAATAGACTACGCCACAGAATTCGGCTGACAGCTGTCAGCTGCTCTATGTGCTACACTACTTCACTTGCAGCGTATCTCGCTGCTCAACATTGATCAGCTGGGGCACCTCTCACACCTCCCGCCACGACATGGTCTGACGGCTGGTAACTTTGTGCACAGCCTCCCCGAGGTCATATCCATATCCTCGGGCTCAGACCGCAGGCGAGGTGCAGCGAGGCTGTGGGGTCTCGGCAACCGAGCCCTCACTGCCCCAACTCATTAGCTCAGCCCACACACTGAGCTCACTGAGCGGACATATTCACAACCGCTTCAGTATCAGACACAACCCAGTGAACGGCTGCATACCACCGCGTCTGGGTTGTTAACCAGCGGTGTTAGCAGCACACTTCATAGCCGCTCTCCCCATTGTTGCCTCTGGGCAAACAGCGACGTGAGGGTGCGCCTGTACTCACAACTGCCTCTTAATAACGCAGTAAGAACGCTAGATGTGCATGTGGCCAGATTTTTGTTGCTCATCTAGTTAATGTATGGCAAAAAATTAAAAAAATAAATTTTTTTAGTTCAATCAGCTGCTTGCTGTTCTAACAGTGCAGCAACAACTGCAACAACCACCTCTCAGCACAGCAACATTTATAGTCCCTCTAACTGACACACTGCTGAAATTGGTATTGATATAAATGATAATTTAATACAAATACTTTGCTCATTCAATTTGCGCAGCATAATGGATTAGCAGTGCCAGTGAAATCATCTAACACTACCACAAGTGCAATTACTCAATACTACATTTCCAATCTTGAGCTATGTTTACTGCCTACTATTAATGCAGCCAAAACGCTGGGTGTGCATGTGGCCAATACTATAATTGCTCACACAGTGTGTGTAGGGCCATCTCAAGTTCATTCAGTTGTCTGTTATAAGTGCATCCTTCTAGCACAAGCTAGTTACTCCAGCTGACACTGTGGTCAAACTTACAATTTGACTCCATTTTGTCTTATCTGGAGATACATTTCTCATTCACAGTGCAGTAACACGTGTACCACAATGGAACATTGGCGTTAGTAGATACACTCAAATATTGCTCTTAGTAAATCACTCATTATAACATCAAATTCTCAATTTTCCAGGCCAAGGGTATGTGAGTTTACACCAATGGACTTTTAATCTAAAATTTTATGCAAATCAATAAAAGTTACTTATTAATTTACTTTAGACCACATCTACCCTCTTTCCCCCTTCCTGATTATACTTAGTTCCTTTTTACTTACATCAAGCGCTGGATTTTGGCTTCACTTTTTCTCCTGTTTGCCGTTGTCCATGCGGGAATCCGGGCGCTGTCTGTCCCCAGACACAACGAATGGTGAGCTGGAGGTTCTCCTCCCCCCCCCCCTCTTCGCTACTTACAATTTTTTATATCTGCTGGAAGTTAGGGTGCCCGTATTATACCAGGACAACACTTTGCCAGCAAAATTCCAAAAACTGCAAATGTGTGGAGTGTGTACCAAAAGAGGATAAGAAAGGACACCATTAATCAGCGCGACATTGGCCTGTGCAGAAAGGATTGCTTCACAGCATAACAAATATTTATGGATTATTTTATTGTTTTTTTTACCCCATTATTATACCACCTGACTATGTGCCTGATTGACTCTTTCCAGCTTACATGGACACCCACATTATAAACTAAAATACCAGTAAAACTCCAAACAAAACTACTACCAAGCAAAATCCACGCTCCAAAAGCCAAAAGGTGCTACCTCCCTTCTGAACCCTACAGTGTGCCCAAACACCTGTTTACTTCCACATATATGGCATTGCCATACTCAGGAGAACCCTTTTAACAATTTTTGGGGTGTGTGTCTCCAGTGGCGCAAGCTTGGAATGGCATATTTGCCACTAAAATAACATATCTAGGGATAAATGTACATTTTTACTTTGCACCATCCACAGCGCAATCATTTATGGAAAAGATCTGTGGTGTGAAAATGATCAATACATCCCTTAATAAATGCCTTGAGGGGTGCAGTTTCCAGAATGGGGTCACTTCTCAGGGGTTTCTTTTATTATTTCACATCAGAGCCGTGCAATTGTGAACCAATACTCTGTAAGTCGCCAAATTAGGCCTCAACTTCGCATGGTACTCTTTAACTCCTGAGCCTGGTCGAATGTCCAGGCAAAATATAAGGGCCACATGTAGGTTTTATCTAAAACCGGAAAACACAGCATAATAATTAGAGAGCTGTCTTGTTATGGTGGCACAAGCTGGGCACCACATATTAGCATTTCTATGCAAAAAATCCCATTTCACTCTGCAACATCGAGTGCACACTAATTTCTGTAAAACACCTGTGGGGTTAACATGCTCACTATACCCCTAGGTGACTACTTTGAGGGGTGTAGTTTCCAAAATGTGGTCACTTCTTGGGGGGTTTTCACTGTTTTGGT
The DNA here is from genome assembly GCF_050947455.1 of Rhinoderma darwinii. Lineage (NCBI taxonomy): Eukaryota > Metazoa > Chordata > Amphibia > Anura > Rhinodermatidae > Rhinoderma > Rhinoderma darwinii. Next base: position 76,606,766 of record NC_134696.1, on the reverse strand, counting down.
CCCACACAGGCTTTGAAAAAGAAACATAGCGCCCAGAAACCAATCCAGCAAAATCTATACTTCCATAGCCAAATGGCGCTCCTTCCGTTCAGAACCCTGCCGTGTGTCCAAACAGCAGTTTATGACCACAAATTGGGTATTGCCGTACTCTAGAGAAGTTGGTTTAGAATGTTGGGTTCTATTTTTCCTTTATTTGTTGAGAAAATTAAATATTTTTCGCTAAAGCTACATCTAGTTTCCTAAATGGAGTCACTTTTTCGGCCTTCTCATTGTTTTGGTTCCTCACAAATGCGACATGGCCTCCGCAAACCATTACTGCTGAATTTGAGCTCCAAATGCCAAATGGTGCTCATTCCGTTCTAAGCCCTGCTGTGTGTCAAAACAGCCGTTTTCAACCACATGTGGGGTATTTGTCACGAAGCGGGGTGCGGACCCACTGGGCTGTAGCGGGATGTCAGCTGGCCAAACAGGTAAGTACAGAGTTCAACAGTTCAGCGAGGATACCTGAGGCAACGTAGACAGTAGTGAGGCAGGCACGTCCTGGACCAGGCGGCGGAAAGACATCAGGTGAGGCATAGCAAATCAAGCGAGACTGAAGCACAGCATGGCAACAGCAGAGCACGGCACTAAAACTGGGTAACACGGAAACAGGATACAGGAACAAGGTACACTGGGAAACTGGAAGACACTGGGAGACCATTAGCACGACAAACTATGGGTAACAAACAACACTCTGGCAAAGAGCAAGAGGACAGAGCCCTTTTTATAGCCCAGGGCATCCTGGGCTAGATTGCAGACTTCCTGCAAAATGCGCGCGCTGGCCCTCTAAGACCGTGTACGCGCGGGCGCGCGCGCGCCCGTCGGAGATAATCTCGATGTCCGGAAATAAGTGCTGGCGCCTCACAGCAGGACGACGCTACATGCAGGTAAGATGTCCATGGCCACGGTCGTCGAGGTTTAAGTCAGAACGACGGACCGTGGCCATAGACGTTACAGTAACCCCTCTCCTACGCCCCCTCTTCTTGGCACCAGAGCGGTCGAGAAACTTCCTCACGAGGACAGGAGCATCAATGTTCTCCTCTGGCTCCCAAGACCTCTATTCTGGGACGAACCCCCTCCAATCCATTAAATAAAATGTCCTTCCGCCCACCTTCTTGTTAGCCAGAATCTCCTTTACCTCGAAAGTCCCTAATGGGCCTCCAGGGAGCACTGTGGAACTAGGAGTCCTGGAGTAGCTGTTCAGGACCACAGGTTTCAGCAGGGAGACATGGAAGGAGTTAGGAATCCTGAGGGTAGGGGGGAGCCACAGCTTGTAGGATACCGGGTTGATCTGTACTAGGATTTAGAAGGGTCCGAGGAACCTAGGGACAAATTTGCACGTTGGCACCTTCAGCCGGATATTCCTAGAAGACAACCAGACTTTAGTCCCTGGAAGGAACTGCGGAGGCGCCCGTCTTCTTGTATCTGCCTTTCTCTTCATGCGGTCCACCGCCAACAGGATAGAAGACTGGGTCTGTTGCCAAATCTGTAGAAAGTCCCTGAAGGTGGAGTCGGCTGCAGATACCTGGGACATAGTAGAAACAGGAAGAGGTATACGAGGATGCTGACCGTAGACGATGAAGAATGGACTAGAAGCGGTCGACTCACTGGTGTGGTTGTTATAAGAGAACTCTGCCCACGGGAGCAACTCCACCCAATCATCAAAACAGATAAAAACAAGGACATTTATATAAAAACACAGAAAAAGGCCATACTTACAAATGGACACAGCCAGGTCAGAAACGCTGATGAAGGCGAGTGAGCAGGTGCTTTAAATAATAATAGCCACTCCCACTAGTCTTGAGGGGAGTGGTATGTGGTGCATGGGATGTGTAGTAAGAAATAATAAATGAATAGTGTATGTGCAAGTGTAATAATGTAAGTGAAATATAAGGGGCAGTAATGAGTAAAGTGCCTAAAAAATAAATGAATAATGGGATGCAAGTGTGTGAAACATGGAGGGATAGTGTGTAAGTCATGAGGCGCAACGTGTGTAGCCAGGTAGAAGCCTATTTGTGACGCCTTGATAATTCATAGAGCGGGCTACCCTGCTTGCTAGGCCAAACAACAACACACCATGCTCTCCCAGCATCAAAGACCCGGCTGTGTCCAAAAGAAGCGAATATAAGTAATAATGAAAAATACCTGGGGTATTAGTGATCATTTTGGCCAAAAGGACGCAAGCTCGCAATCCACGACAAGGATCCCCAGACTTGCGAGTCCCTAACTCCCTAGCTGGAGCGAAAATCTCCTGATGTACAGACAAAACAGATAAAAACAAGGACATTTGTACAAAAACACTGAAAAAGGCCATACTTACAAATGGACACAGCCAGGTCAGAAACGCTGATGAAGGCGAGTAAGCAGGTGCTTTAAATAATAATAGCCACTCCCACTAGTCTTGAGGGGAGTGGTATGTGGTGCATGGGATGTGTAGTAAGAAATAATAAATGAATAGTGTATGTGCAAGTGTAATAATGTAAGTGAAATATAGGGGGCAGTAATGAGTAAAGTGCCTAAAAAATAAATGAATAATGGGATGCAAGTGTGTGAAACATGGAGGGATAGAGTGTAAGTCATGAGGCGCAACGTGTGTAGCCAGGTAGAAGCCTATTTGTGACGCCTTGATAATTCATAGAGCGGGCTACCCTGCTCACTCGCCTTCATCAGCGTTTCTGACCTGGCTGTGTCCATTTGTAAGTATGGCCTTTTTCTGTGTTTTTCCACCCAATCATCATGGCGCCTAGAAACAAAGTGACGTAGATAGTTTTCCATAATCTGGTTAACTCTCTCGACTTGCCCATTGGACTGGGGATGATAGGCTGAAGAGAAGTCCAATTTTACTCCAAAACTTTGAGGTGAACTGGACCCCTCGGTCTGAGACAATATGCAGGGGAAAGCCGTGCATACGGAAGATGTGTTGTATGAAGAGGTCAGCCAATCGCGTAGCAGACGGCAGGCCGGTTAAGGGAATGAAATGAGCCAGCTTGGAAAATCGATCCACCACCACCCAGATCACACTACAACTCGCAGAAGAAGGAGGATCTGTGACATGTCCATAGCGACATGTTGCCAGGGGGCAACGGGCACAGGCAGTGGTTGAAGCAGGCCAGCAGGTCTGGAGTGAGCAACTTTATTTGCTGCGCATACCGTGCATGAGGAGACAAAATCCATAACGTCTTTGGGTAGCGTGGGCCACCAGAACTGATGGGTGAATAGATCTTGGGTCTTACGAGCACCTACGTGACCTGCCAGCTTAGAACTGTGACCCCAGTGAAGAATTCTTCCTCAGTCAGCCAGACGCACAAACGTCCTTCCCGGAGGAATGTTTCTAACTTGCAGGGGATTCACAGAGAAGATGCAGGATGGGTCAATAATATTCTGTGGAGATTCCATGGCATCCTCAGTTTCAAAAGATCTAGACAAGGCGTCGGCCCTCACATTCTTGTCGGCAGGTCGGTAGTGGAGTTCGAACCGGAACCGAGCAAAGAGCAATGACCACCTGGCTTGACGAGGATTCAACCGCTGGGCCGTCTGTAGGTAGGTCAAATTCTTGTAAACCGTGAAGATGAGGATAGAATGAACCGCGCCATCCAGTAGATGTCTCCACTCCTGCAGAGCCAGCTTGATGGCCAGTAACTCCCGATCCCCAATCGAGTAGTTGCGCTCTGCGGAAGAAAACAGCTTAGAATAGTAGCCACATACCACAGTTTTGCCTTTTGATCCTCTCTGGAACAACAGTGCACCAGCACCAACCGAGGAAGCGTCCACCTCTAACGAAAACTGTAGGGATACATCAGGATGGTACAGAATGGAGAAAGACGTGAAGGCTTTTTTAAGGATTCAATTGCGGCTTCAGCCTCCTGAGTCCACATTTTGGCATTCATACCCTTCATAGTGAGGGTGGAGATAGGAGGAGTCAAAGATGAGAAGTTGGGGATGAACAGCCGGCAAAAGTTGGCGAATCCTTGGAAGCGTTGTATGGCCCTTAAGCCTTGGGGGCGTGGCAACTCCAGGACAGCCTTTACCTGGGGGTCCATCTTGAGGCCCTGATCTGAGATAATATAGCCCAGGAAGGATAGAGACTTCTTCTCAAATACAGATTTCTCCAGCTTGACATAAAGGCGATTCTTTCTTTCAAAATGTCATCGAGATACACTACAACACAAACATAAAGGAGATCACGAAAAATGTAATTGACAAATTCTTGAAACATCGCGGGGGCGTTACACAGGCCGAAGGGCATAACTAAGTAAGTATTTGTAGTGCCCATCACGAGTATTAAAGGCAGTCTTCCATTCGTCACCTCCGAATCCGGATCAGATTGTAGGCCCCCCGCAGGTCCAGTTTAGTCTAGTTTTCCCCCTCGTATACGATCAGAAAATCAAAGGCAGAGGGTACCTGTTCACCGTGATCTGGTTTAGGCCTCGGTAGTCAATGCAAGCTCGTAGCGATCCATCTTTTTTCTTAACAAAGAAGAACCCTGCTCCGGCTGGGGATTAGGATTTACGAATGAAACCCCTCTCCAGGATCTCCTTATTGTAGGCCGACATGGACTGGGTCTCTGGCAAGGAGAGAGGGTACACTCTATCACGAGGAGAAGACGATTCAGGAACCAGGTCGATCGGACAATCATATGCCCGGTGTGGCGGCAAGGTCTCAGCCTCCTTTTTGTTGAAGACATTGGAGAACATGGAGAAACAAGAAGGCAACCCTGTCAAAGGCTGTGGCGACTGGATATGGCCCTGACAGCGGTCAAGACACTTCGGACCCCACTGGAGGACCTCTCCAGAGTTCCAATCCAGGACGGGGGCATGCAGACAGAGCCAATGCAAGCCCAGCAGCACAGGGTTGACGGCCTTGGACAGGATGAACAGGGCGATGAGTTCATGAAGAGCTCCCACTTGGAGTCTCAACACAACTTGTTCAGACAACGGCAGTCCATCCACCGAGGCAACAATCAACGGCCTTTCAAGCGGGATAGTAGGCAACTGAAGCAGATCCACAAGGTCCTGGCAGATGAAGTTGGCTGCAGAGCCAGAGTCCAGATAGGCAGAGACCAGATGGGACCTCTCGCCAGCAATGATGGTTACAGGAATTAATAATTTGGAAGAGAGTTCTTGATTCAATGTGTTGACGCCCAGGGTTGTCTCTCCAACCAAACCTAGGCGCTAGGGTTTTTTGGCTTGTGAGGGCACAGACGCACAACATGGCCAGCGAGGCCGCAATATAAGCAAAGTCCAGAGGTGTGCCTGCGCTGTTTCTCCTGGACCGATAATTTTAGTTGGTCTACTTTCATCGGGACCTCGGGCAAAGCAATAGAAGCAGGCAAGAGGGGTTGCTGGAATTTGGGTGCCAGTCTGGGTAACACGGAAACAGGATACAGGAACAAGGTACAGTGGGAAACTGGAAGACACTGGGAGACCATTAGCACGACAAACTATGGGTAACAAACAATGCTCTGGCAAAGAGTGAGAGGGCAGAGCCCTTTTTATAGCCCAGGGCATCCTGGGCTAGATTGCAGACTTCCTGCAAAATGCGCGCACTGGTCCCCTTAAGACCGTGCGGGCGCGCGCGCGCCCGCCGGAGATAGTCTTGATGTCTGGAAGTGAGTGCCGGCGCCTCACAGGAGGATGACGCTGCATGCAGGTAAGATGTTCATTGCCACGGCCGTCGAGGTTTAAGTCAGAACGACGGATCGTGGCAATGGACATCTTACCTGCATGCAGCGTCGTCCTCCTGTGAGGCGCCGGCACTCACTTCCAGACGCTACAGAATTGCTTTACTCTGAAGAAATTGCTTTACAAATTTTGCGGTGCTTTTTCCCTTTACTCCTTGTGGAAATAAAATAAAAATTCCTTGAGGTTTATAGTTTCCAAAATAGGGTAATTTTTGTGGGAATTCCACTGTTTTGGCACCGCATGAGCCCTTCAGACCTGACATGGTGTCAAAAATATATTCTAATAAAATGAAGGCCCCAAAATCTTTCAGGTGCTCCTTTGCTACTGAGGCCTCTGCTTCAGTACATTACCACACTAGGGCCACATGTGGGATATTTCCTAAATCTGTAGAACCTGTTAGAAATATTAAGTTGCATTTCTCTGGTAAAACTTTCTGTGTTACAATTTTTTTTTATTAAACATGAATTTCTGCAAAACAAATGAAATTTGTAAATTTAACATCTAATTTTCTTTAGTTGTGAAACGTCTAAAGGGTTAAGAAACTTTCTATATGCTGTTTTGAATACTTTGAGGGGTAAAGTTTTTAAAATGGGGTGACTTATTGGGGGTTTCTAATATATAAGGCCCTCAAAGCCATTTCACAACTGAACTGGCCCCTGTAAAAATAGACTTTTGAAATTTTCTTGAAAATGTGAGAAATTGCTGCAAAAGTTCTAAGCCTTGTAACGTCCTAGGAAAATAAAAGAATGTTTAAAAAACGGTGCCAATCTAAGGGTAAGGCCACGCGGTGCGTCGTTGACGTGGTTTTGTTGCGTTTGAAAACTGCATGCTGTCAACTACTTGCATGTTTTGTCTCTGTAATGCTGCAGTTCTGTTGCGTTTTTAAAAGAAATAGTTTATGGACATAGTTTTCACCCGTGTTGAAGTTTGTTAGGTGCTTCCTGTATATTGTTCATTATAATGCATTGCAGAACTGTTAGCAAAAACGCAAGCAGTTCAGCAACAACTTTGGCAGCGCAGTCATTAACTGCATGCGGTCGGACATTATGATGATGCAGTTAACTGCACAAAAACACATTGTAATATAATAGCAGCAGTCTATACATAACACAAATTTCACCATTGACTTCTATTTAAAAATTACTTGCTGCAGTTTAAAAACGCAACATAAACGCACCGTGACTGCACCGTGTTTTGGTCTTACCCTGAAATAGACATGTCGGGGATGTTAATTAGCAACAATTTTGTGTGGTATAACTGCCTGTCTTAGGGTAGGGCCACACGGAGCGGTCAAAACGCGGCTAACAACTGCGCCGGCACCATGTTCAGTGTGGCTGTCAAACAGCCTGTTAGTGGCCGCATATTAACACGGGTAAACCGTCACTTTATCTGCAAAATCGTGCGGCCATGAGTTAATAAAAAAACACAGATTTGACCCTGGGTAGTCAGCGGGTGCAATATATAGTCAGAGAAGGAATGCCTGCAGGCAAACAAAACCCTATTTCCTGACCACCCAATAGATAATAAAGATAAAGTTAGAGTTTACAACTTTTATTGAGCTACGTGTAGCAAGAACAAACTATACACATAAATTTTAAAAATTTCACTGCCACAGACCGAAGTCAGTTTAACAGCTGGAGAAACCCAGCAGAGTATCTGAGAGTTGCGGTGTATGCCGAGTGTCGGCAGACAGTCAGTGCAGGGGCACCAGTGCCTCTATTAGTATGTAGATAAAGATCCGGCTGAGGCAGGGATTAAAAATCAATACAGCCCCCCCGACATGTTTCGCTAACTAGTAGCGTCCTCAGGGGAACACGGGGCTAAGCTACTGAGGACGCTACTAGTTAGCGAAACATGTCGGGGGGGCTGTATTGATTTTTAATCCCTGCCTCAGCCGGATCTTTATCTACATACTAATAGAGGCACTGGTGCCCCTGCACTGACTGTCTGCCGACACTCGGCATACACCGCAACTCTCAGATACTCTGCTGGGTTTCTCCAGCTGTTAAACTGACTTCGGTCTGTGGCAGTGAAATTTTTAAAATTTATGTGGATAGTTTGTTCTTGCTACACGTAGCTCAATAAAAGTTGTAAACTCTAACTTTATCTTTATTATCTATTGGGTGGTCAGGAAATAGGGTTTTGTTTGCCTGCAGGCATTCCTTCTCTGGCCATGAGTTAATACACCCTATATGGCTGCATGATTTTCCAAATTATAACAACTTACCTCCTATTCATTCCCTATGGCAGAGCCGGAAAAAGCCGAACACTACACTCGGCTATCTCCGGCGCTCCCATAAAGAATGAACGGAGAGGCAGTGCGCAAGGGCATGTCACCGGAATACCTCTTAACGAGGTATTTGGCAGCCGCTCCTACATGTTGCGGGCGCGGTTGTTGGCCGCGTTGCGACCGTGTCAGGGCCTTACCTTTACAAGCAGATACATTTCAATTTAGAAAAATGCTAATTTTTGCAATTTTTCACTACATTTTGGTGTTTTTCACAAATAAATACTAAATGTATCTAGCAAATTTTGTCATTAGCAAAGTCCAATGTGTCACAAGAAAATCTCAGAATCGCTTGGATAGGTAAAAGCAGGGGTGAACCTAGCCCCTCTGCTGCCTGAGGAGAACTATAAAAAGGCGCCCCCCACAAATCGGAGTTTTCTCATTACCAGCTTTACACATCAAACACGCAATATATAAAAAAAAATTAATAGGAAAACATTTGATGTTTATTTGTTAAAGTGCTATTTGAAGTATAGAAAAGATTTAAAGAATTCTTCTTACTACCAATCAGTACAGTGCAAATAGTACAGTCTACACTGCACAGCCCCATATCTTTTCTCGGCAGCCAGTCTCATTTACGGCGTCACTCTCTGCAGTTACATTTAGGCTAGTCCAGGACGGATCACACTTAGTGCTGTTTTGAAGTGGCCAGCCTGGGCTGGTTTTTTTCTCTACATGCTGTATTGTACTGGTCTTCTTGTGCTGGCTTGATGCCAGTGGTGGATTAATATGATCGTAGGCCCTGGGCTGTACACAAGTTATGGCCCCACATCCCACACGTAAGTATCACCTACATGTCAAAGTACATCACATGCCACTCTGCAGACTGTCTCTTAGCCTGATCATCTGCTGCCGCACTCACACTTCCCCACAGCCCACACCACAGTAATTTACATAGATTGTAAGACCAATATTACAAATAATACCACCATACCGTTACTGAATAATACCCCCACACCATAACCACATAGTGGCTTAATAATGCTTCCACGCAATGACTGCATATTACCACCATATAGCGTCTGAATAATACCACCATAGTGTTAATGAATAATACCTCCACTCCATGAGAACATATTACTACCACATAGTGACTGAATAATACCAGCATACTGTTACTGAATAATACCACCAGTGTTAATGAATAATACCTCCACTCCATGAGAACATATTACTACCACATAGTGACTGAATAATACCAGCATACTGTTACTGAGTAATACTGCCACTCCATAACCACATACTGACTGAATAATACCCCCATACTGTTACTGAATATTACCGCCACACCATAACATATAGTGACTGAATAATACCCCCATATTGGTACTGAAAAAAACAAGATCACATATTACTACAACACCATGTCAGAAAAAACCCCACGATACTGTTAGTGAATAAAACACACTATATAAAGACCAATATTACCTCCATACAGTGACCATATAAAGGTAGATGCCAGTTATACACAGGAAATCTGCAGACCATATAAGTGATTACAGTATAGTTATATTGAGTGACTCACAGGTGACGTCTTCTCAGATTGAAGTTGCTCACTTTCACCTTTTCTTCTTCATCCAGCCAAGACCGCAATGACAACTTCTCCCGGACACGATTTGCTAAGCCCTGCAGAATATGACACGGATATCTTTGACTCCTTGCTTTTCTAGCGCACTCCCTAACTATTCCCTACCTCTACACAAACTTTCTATACATACTATACTAGGTGCCCCACACACCCTTTTGTTCCCCCAAAGGCCCCACACAGTAAGTGCTACTTTTGTTCCCCTACACAGTGTTAGTGTCCCCTTTATACCTTACTCAGTGATAGAGCCACTTTTAGGGCCCTCACCCAGTAATAGAATTCCCACTCAGTACTAATATCCCCTTTATGTCCCCACAGAAATAATGTCTCCACTCAGTAGTAATGTGGCCTTTTATGCCCCCATTCAGTACTAATGCCACTTTTTCTGTCACACTCAGTAATAATGCCCCCACAGTAATTTTGCCTCTTTATACCCCCACTCGATAAAAGTGCCTGCTTTATGCCCCCACAATAAGGATGCCCCCTTTTTATGCCCCCTTTTTATTACCTAATAGACAGGAATTTTAACTGGATTCAGTGGCCCGGCGTGGACGGCATGATGCAGTGACGTCATCGTGCCGGGCAGTTGACGTCATCAGTGTGCTCCCGATCTCTTGTAGGCTTTGGCCTACAAGAGCAAACAGCAGAGCAGGGAGCCAATGGCCAGGGGTTGGCTTGCAAATTTTAGTCTGCGGGGCAAACACACAGCACTGGCCCAAGAGTAGCGGCCCATTCTGGGGGCACTGGGCAATTGGCGAGTTTGCCCCCCCTAACACCGCTGCGGAAGAACTCTGCTACCTGTCAACGGAAAAATCATCCGCCAGGAGGAAAAATGTTTCTTGATAAGTACAAGAAAGCCTGACCAGGGAATTAGACTTTCTTGTACTCCGCCATGGGGAAAATGTTTTCCCTCTGGCATATGACTTTTCAGTTGACAGGAAGCAGAGTTACATAAAGGGGAATTATTTTTCCTTGACCTCTAGTTTCTATTGTGGCAAATTTAAGTTTTTTTACATTTTTATACTGCTACTTTTTTTTTTTAGTAGGTTCCGCTGGACCGTTAGGACTACGTCGTAGGTTCATTGGACTACTTCGATTAGCTACTTTTTTTTAAATAAAATAAAAAGGTGAAAGAGGGTTGCATGGGGTCTAGATTTCAATTGAAAAAAAATTCTTATGTCTGTTTTTTTTAATACTTTATTATGGCCTTAGTAATGGCTGCTGTCTGATTAATAGGAATGGACTTAGTGTTAACCAGTAAAAAGGCTATCACTAACCCCTAATAATAATAATAATCTTTATATAGCGCCAACATATTACGCAGCACTTTACAATTTAGAGGGAACATGAAACAAACAATATCAGACATTACATAGTGACAAAGTTAATTTACAATTCAAACCTGAGGAGTGAGGACTCTGCTCGCAAGAGTTTACAATCTATGAGGAAATAAAGGAGACACAAAGTGTAACAGTGTTTGTTCTGTACAATAGTCCAGCCATTTTCATACACATGGGTTGTAACATAAAGCTGCATGAGCCGGTCACCAGCCAGTATCCGTGTATGACGGACATGAAGAGAAGGAGTGTGAGGGAATCTTATTCTGATGGCTAATCTAAAAGGGGGCCATGGAAAGGAGTCAGATTAGGGAATGTTATAGGCCTGTCTAAATAGATGTGTTTTCAGGGCACGTTTAAAACTGAGGATATTTGGAATTAATCTGATTGTCTGGGGTAGCGCATTCCAGAGGACTGGTACAGCACGAGAAAAACCTTGGAGACGGGAGTGGGAGTTTCGGATTATGGAGGATTTTAATCTAAGGTCGTAAGCAGAACGTAGAGCCCGAGTAGGGTGGTGGACAGAGATGACGGAGGAGACGTAAGGAGGTGCAGCGCTGTGGAGAGCTTTGTGGGTGAGAGTAATAAGTTTGAATTTTATTCTGAAGGGGATGGGCAACCAGTGCAGTGACTGGCACAGATTAGAGGCATTGGTGTAGCGGTTGGTCATAAATATGAGCCTGGCTGCTGCATTGAGGATAGATTGGAGACGGGAGAGTTTAGTGAGGGGAAGACCGATTAGTAATGAGTTACAGTAGTCAAGACGAGAGTGAATCAGAGCAACAATGAGAGTTTTGGAGGTTTCCTCCGTAAGAAAAGAGTGGATTCTGGAGATATTTTTGAGGTGATAATGACAGGAGCGTGAAAGTGATTGAATGTGAGGAGTAAAGGAAAGATCTGAGTCAAAAATAACCCTGAGACAGCGAGAGAGAGGACATGATGTTAGAGACAGCGGATAGACAATCACTGGTGTTTTGTATTAGAGCAGGAGTGATGTCACGGGAAGAGGCATATAATTGGGTGTCATCAGCGTAGAGATAATACTGGAAGCCAAATCTGCTGATGGTTTGTCCAATAGGAGCCTAGGACTAGAGAAGCGGACCTAGGACTGATCCCTGAGGAACCCCCGACAGCAAGGGGAAGAGGAGAAGTGGAACCAGCAAATGAAACACTGAACGAGCGGTCAGAGAGATAGGAGGAAAACCAAGAGATATCCAGAAGAATCAGTAGAGAGTATTTGCCGTTAGATTTAGCCGCCAAGAGAGCATTTGAGTCTTTAGTAAGGGCAGTTTCTGTGGAGTGTAGAGTGCGGAAACCAGATTGTAAGGGGTCTAGAATGGAGTTAGCAGAGAGATAGCGGATAAAGCGAGAGTAGACCAAGCGTTCCAGGGGTTTGGAGATGAAGGGCAGATTAGAGACTGGTCGGTAGTTAGCAGCACTGGATGGGTCAAGAGTTGTTTTTTTCCAGTAATGGGTTTATAATTGCATGTTTAAAAGAGGAGGGAAAGATACCAGAGGAAAGAGAGAGGTTAAATATTTTAGTTAGGTGACCAGTGACAGCTGGGGAGAGGGACTGGAGGAGGTGTGAGGGGATAGGATTCCCCGCAACAGTAAGTCAAACTGAAACCACAGCTTCCGTTTCAGTCACCATTGATATCAATGGTGACGGAAACATTGCTAATGGTTTCCATTCGTCACAATTCCGGCAGGTTTCCGTTTTTCTGACTGAATCAATAGCGCAGTCGACTGCGCTAATGGTGACGGAAACAGAAGCTGTGGTTTCCGTTTGACTTTCCGTTGTGGCGTTACCTCCGACGGAACCCCGGAACGGCAAGCCAACGCTGATGTGAACAGGCCCTTATACTGCGCTCAGATTCCTGTCTCTACTAATTTAAAAGGGGTCGGCCAACGCTGGAGGGACCGGGAGTATACTGCAAGGGGGGGTCTGGGCGTTTTACTGACAGCAGAGAGCTCTATAGGGGGAATTACACCCCCCCCCCATAGAGCCCTGACTAGTTACTACACTGCAAAGTTAGGGGGGTCTAAACATCTGACTGACTGCTCTAAAGGGGGGCAGAATCCCCCCCTATAGAGCCCTCTGCAGTAAGTCAGATTCTCAGACCAGACCCCCCCCCCACCGAATCCTTCCATCATATTGATTTGAGGGCTCTATGGGGTGGATTATTCCAGCCCCATAGAGCCCTTTGCTGTCGGTAAAATGCCCAGACCCCCAGACCTTGCAGTATACTCATGGGGTCCCCGGTCCCAGCAAGGCAGGGACGTACCTCGTGCGTCTCGTCACTTCTCGTCGCTCGACCGCTCCAACTGCAGACTAGCTCCTCTCTTGCGGCATGTGCTGCGTACAGAGGCAGAGTGGAGGAGGAGTATTACAGACGTGCCCATCATGCGGCACGTCTGCTATGTGTGTCTGCATGGCCCCTCCCCGCGGTCCAGTCCGTCCCCGGCTGAAAATGCCGCCCCCCCGTTTTCAGGTAGGTGGTGCCGCCTGAGGCTGTCGGCTCACCTCGCCTCATGGCAGGTGCGGCACTTGGTAAAAGCATTCCGAAGTTATTACCACATTAAATGAAACATGTCAGATTTGAAAAATGAGGCTCTGTCAGAAAGGTCAAAGGCAAAATGTAGCCAAAGCGGGAAGGGGTTAAGATCTTACTCGTCAATGTTGTGCCTTCCATGTTAACATTCGATTTTAACATATAATTAATGGGGTTGTCCAAGAGATTAATAATAATCTGGCAGCAGGAAATGTTATAAAATAAAAAAAATAAAACAGTTAATTCCCCCGTGGCTACGAGACACTGGTCTTTGTAGGTCTTTGTTTATTTTTCTGCAGTGATTATGTGCCGTACATCCACAAAGGCAGTAGAAGTTCAAATATCCATATCCCATTCGGTGTATAAACCAATAGTTTTAACATGTCAATTAACCAATCACAAAATGTATAAGAATGTTGCATCAACTATTGCTTAAAATACAAATGTGAATCACACTTAAGATTATCTATATATTAAATTAACATGACCAGGGGCAGACATATCGCCGGTGTAGCCGATTTGGCTACACAGGGGCCCGGAGAGAGTGGGGACCTGCTCAGCTGCCCTAAACGCTGTGCGCATAGATCGGCACATAGATCGGCCCAGCCGTGCGGCCATCAATAACATATGTTAAAGGGAATGTGTTGCTAGAAAAATAATTTTTAGTTTTTTTAGTTAAACATTGTTCTCATTTTTTTAATTTTTTCACGAGTCAGGAAATATTATAAATTAGATTCTAATTTATAACATTTCCCTGTGCTGGTCACTAGAGGGAGCAATTCCCAAAATTGCAGCATTGGCATGTGGTAAAGCAACCACATTGCTTTATGCTGCAAAATTTGAGAAGACACACTCGCTCTAGCGTCCTCAAACAATCCCCCCTCCCTTATCCTGGCTAGTGCCAGGAGAAAGGAGGGGATTGAACGTTCAAACCTCCTACACTGTGTGTCGCCATTTTTTGAGCGAATACACAGTGTAGTAGGCTTACATACAGTGCTAGAATACAAAATAAAAAATGCAAAGCGCACAATAGTGCATGAACCAGTGGTGATGCTGGTTTAATGAAGGTAACAATATCTGCTCACCTTGTGGAGTTATGTTTGGAGCATAACATCCACAGTTGCGTGGAATAAAGGAGGAGATCCTTTGCAGCAGTGACAGCTATAGTTCAGGTGCAGCCGGGGATCCAATTCGAAGACTGTAAACAGACTCGATGTTTCAAGAGCAATAGGGAATGGATAGAAAAAAAGGCATTTCCCTCTGGCGCATCCTTCGGTGAAGAGTATTTTCATTAGAGAGAGGTGTTTCAGTAAAAAACTGATTTTATTCAGGTACAAATACAACAAAAAAGTTTCGAGATCGTACTGATCTCTTCCTCAGGTAGTGTACGAGTGTTTAACAATGGGAGACAGTCTCTGTTTTATAACACAGATGAGGAGTTAACAAGGGAACAACTACCGGGTCAAATTGACAGGTCAAACAACAGCATAAAAGAAAGGTATGTATAAACAATTAGTTTTTCTATTAAAATGTAATATTCGTATATTAGAATAATTTGTTTAAACATTATGTATTATAGTAAAGTTATTTTGGTCTTATATTTGACCATAGGTTTAAATATACAAATATAACAATGGTAAAAACGGTGTCAATATTTAAAAGGGACAGAACGACCTGTCATATCAGAGAGAGTACTATAAATATAATATAAGATTAAATAAACAATTAAAATGAATTAAAAATAGGAGAAATTTAATTGTAATACCGGCTAAAATATTAAAACATCAGTTTTAATGTGCAAGAAATATAGTAATTCATTTTTATTGTGGTTAACCAACTTTATAATGAATGAATATTTGTTTTCTATAATCATATAATAATACATAATGACACTAATAAGACAGTATTATTATATGATTATAGAAAACAAATATTCATTCATTATAAAGTTGGTTAACCACAATAAAAATGAATTACTATATTTCTTGCACATTAAAACTGATGTTTTAATATTTTAGCATATTTTAGCCGGTATTACAATTAAATTTCTCCTATTTTTAATTCATTTTAGTTGTTTATTTAATCTTATATTATATTTATAATACTCTCTCTGATATGACAGGTCGTTCTGTCCCTTTTAAATATTGACATTGTTATATTTGTATATTTAACCCCTTCAGGACCAAGCTCATTTTGGCCTTCAGGACCAGACCCATTTTTTCAAATCTGACATATTTCACTTTATGTGGTAATAACTCCGGAACGCTTTTACCTATCAAAGCGATTCTGAGATTGTTTTCTCGTGACACATTGGACTTTATGATAGTGGAAAAATTTGCTCGATAAATTCAATATTTACCAGTGAAAAACACCAAAATTTGGTGAAAAATTGCAAAAATTAGCATTTTTCTAAATGTAAATATATCTGCTTGTAAGACAGGCCGTTATACCACACAAAATTGTTGCTAATTAACATCCCCCATATGTCTACTTTAGATTGGCATCGTTTTTTGAACGTCCTTTTATTTTTCTATGACGTCACAAGGCTTAGAACTTTAGCAGCAATTTCTCACATTTTCAAGAAAATTTCAAAAGGCTATTTTTACAGGGGCCAGTTCAGTTGTGAAGCGGCTTTTAGGGCCTTATATATTAGAAACCGCCAAAAAGTCACCCCTTTTTAAAATCTTCACCCCTCAAAGTATTCAAAACAGCATTTAGAAAGTTTCTCAACCCTTTAAACGTTTCACAGGAATTAAAGCAACGTAGAGGTGAAAGTTTCAAATTTAATTTTTTTTTGCAGAAATTCATTTTTAATCTATTTTTTTTGTAACACAGAAGGTTTTACCAGAGAAACACAACTCAATATTTATTGCCCAGATTCTGCAGTTTTTAGAAATATCCCACATGTGGCCCTAGTGCGGTAATGGACTGAAGCACCGGCCTCAGAAGCAAAGGAGCACCTAGAGGATTTTGGGCCTCCTTTTTATTAGAAGATATTTTAGGCACCATGTCAGGTTTCAAGGGCTCTTTCAGTGCCAAAACAGTGAAAATCCCCCAAAAGTTACCCCATTTGGGAAACTACACCCCTTGAGGAAATTATCTAGGGGTATAGTGAGCATTTTGACCCCGCAGGTTTTTTGCAGAAATTATTGGAAGTAGGCTGTGAAAATAAAAATCGTCATTCTTTCAAAGATAATGTAGGTATAGCTATTTTTTTCTAATTTCCACGAGGACTAAAGGAGAAAAATCACCACAACATTTGTAAAGAAATTTCTCCCGAGTAAAAAAATACCCCACATGTGGTTATAAACGGACGTTTGGACACACAGCGGAGCTTAGAAAGAGCGCTATTTGGCTTTTGGAGCTCAAATTTAGCAGGAATGGTTTGCGCAGGCCATGTCGCATTTGCAAAGCCCCTGAGGGGACAAAACAGTGAAAACGCCAAAAAAGTGACTCCATTGAGAAAACTACACCCCTTGAGGAATCCATCTAGGGGTGTAGTGAGCATTTTGACCCTACAGGAGTTTCATAGATTTTATTAGAATTGGGCAGTGAAAATAAAAAAAATCCTTTTTCTTCAATAAGACGTAGCTTTAGCTCCAAATTTTTAATTTTCTCAACAAATAAAGGAAAAAAAGAACCCCAACATTTGTAAAGCAACTTCTCTGGAGTACGGCAATACCCCACACGTGGTCATAAAATGCTGTTTGGGCACACGGCAGGGCTCGGAAGGGACGGAGCGCCATTTGCTTTTGTTGTACAGATTTTGCTGCATTTGGTTTCTGGGCGCTATGTTGCATTTGCAAAGTCCCTGTGGGACCAAAACAGTGGATCCCCCCCCAGAAGTGACCCCATTTTGGAAACAAAACCCTCAAGGTATTCACCTAGGGGTGTAGTGAGCATGTTAACCCCACAGGTGTTTTGCAGAAATTTGTGTGCACACGATGTGGGAGAATGAAAATGGGAATTTTTCCTTAGATACGCCAATATGTGGTGCCCAGCTTGTGCCACCATAACAAGACAGCTCTCAATTATTGTGCAGTGTTTCCCTGTTTTAGAATCACCCTACATGTGGCCCTAATCTTTTGCCTGGACATTCGACAGGGCTCAGGAGTGAAAGAGTACCATGTAAAATTGAGGCCTAATTTGGCGACATATAAAGTATTGGTTCACAATTGCAGAGGCTTTGATGTGAAATAATAAAAGAAACCCCTGAGAAGTGACCCCATTTTGGAAACTGCACCCCTCAAGGCATTTATTAAGAGGTGTAGTGAGCATTTTCACCCCACGTGTCTTTTCCATAAATGATTGCGCTGCGGAAGGTACAAATTAAAATGTTTCCCTAGATATGCCAATTCAGTGTCAAATATGTCGTGCCCAGCTTGTTCCACTGGGGACACACATCCCAAAAATTGTTAAAAGGTTTCTCTCGGGTATGGTGATGCCATATATGTGGAAGTAAACTGCTGTTTGGGCACACTGTAGGGCTCAGATGGGTGGGAGCGCCATTTGGGTTTTGGAGCGTGGAATTTGCTTGGTAATAGTTTTGTTTGGAGTATCACTGTTGTTTCCGTTTATAATGTGGGGCATATCTGAGCTGGGCAGAGTACATCAGGGGCATAGTCAGGTGGTATAATAATAAGGTAAAAAAAATAATAAAATGATCCATAGATGTGTGTTACGCTGTGATCGATCCTGTCTGCACAGGCCGGTGTCGCACTGATAACTGGCGTCTTTCCTTATCCCCCTTTTGGTCCACACTCCGCACCTTTGCAGTTTGGGGAATTTTGCCAGGAAAGCGTTGTCCTGGTATAATACGGGCACCGTCGCTTCCAGCGGATATGGTAGGGCCCTCCCCTTCCTGGTTCCCTAATTTTAGTGCCTTGATACATCGCCTTTTGAAACAGAAGAAACATTCCCCTCGGGCCTTCACAACTGGATAATTTTCTTTCCTGAATTATTGGAGCCTTAACTTATTTTATTTTTTCATAGACGTAGTGGTATGAGGGCTCTTTTTTTACGGGACGAGCTGTAGCTTTTATTGGTACATATTGGGGTACAATCAACTTTTTGATCACTTGTTATCCTTTTTTTGGGAGGTAAGGTGACAAAAAAAACAGAAATTCTGCCATAGTTTTTTTAGTTGTTTTTTTTTTTATACAGCGTTCAACATGCGTTATAAACTACACGTTACCTTCATTCTGCGGGTCAGTACGATTCCGGCGATACCAAATTTATAGGACTTTTTTATAACTTTTTGCACAATAAAATTACTTTTGGAAAGAGAATGTATTTTTTCTGTCGCCAAGTTGTGAGAGCCATAACTTTTAAATTTTTTTGTCGATGGAGCTGTGTGACGGCTTGTTTTTTGCGAGACGAGGTATAGATTTTATCGGTACCATTTTTGGATACGTGCGACTTTTTGATCACTTTTTATTTCAATTTTTGGAAGACCGTGACCAAAAAAACAGTAATTATGGCAGTGTTTTTCAGGTTTTCTTTTTACGGCATTCACTGCGCTGGATAAATAACATAATATTTTTATAGTTCAGGTCGTTACGGTCGCAGCGATACCAAATATGTATGGCTTTATTATTTTTTTCTATAATAAATGACTTGATAAGTGAAAAAGGGCGATTGTGTTTTGTGTTATTATTTGAAACTTTTATTGTATGTTTTACAACTTTTATTTTTACTTTTTTGACACTTTTCTTTAGTCCCACTAGGGGACTTGAATGTCCAACTGTTTGTTTGATGTTCTAATACATTGCACTACCTATGTAGTGCAATGTATTGGAACTGTCAGTTGTTCACTGACAGCAAGCCGATCAGGCTCCGCCTCTGGGCGGGGCCTAATCAGCTTACGTAATGGCAGACAGGAGTCCATTGTTAGGGCTCCTGTTGCCATAGTAACAGTCGCCAGCCTTGCCATCGCATGGCAAGGCTGCCGATTTTCTACAAACCTCTAGGATGCAGCGATCACAATGGATCGCTGCATCGAAGGGGTTAATGCCAGGAATCGGAGCTAGCTCCGGTTCCTGGCGTTAGATCAGGGTGTCCGCTGTAACATACAGCGGACACCCACTGCTGATGACGCCGGCTCAGCTTCTGAGCCGGAAGCTGAGGCGGCGCCATCTTGCCGATGGTACCGGAAGCCTCCTGGGCCCTTCCGACGACGGGGCATAGGAGGATTCCGTTACAGGCTGATCGGGAGGTAAGCATTAGCCCTCCGATCGCCTTTGCAGCCACCGGCAACCCAGCGATCATGTTGCTGGGGTGCCGGTGGCTATAAACTCCTCACATGCTGCGATCTCTATTGAACGCAGCATGTGAGGGGTTAATCGGCCAGATCGGATGCTAGTTCCGGTCCTGGCCGATACCTCAGGGTGACAGCTGTAACATACAGCTGTCACCCGGCGGTGATGTCGCTGGCTCAGCTCCTGAGCCAGCTTCATCTCCATGACGTACAGTAACGTCAAAATGCGGTAAGACACCGTTTTTATTGACGTTAATATACGTGATCCGGCAGGAAGGGGTTAAACCTATGGTCAAATATAAGACCAAAATAACTTTACTATAATACATCATGTTTAAACAAATTATTCTAATATACTAATATAGAATATTAACAGAAAAACTAATTGTTTATACATACCTTTCTTTTATGCTGTTGTTTGACCTGTCAATTTGACCCGGTAGTTGTTCCCTTGTTAACTCCTCGTCTGTGTTATAAAACAGAGACTGTCTCCCATTGTTAAACACTCGTACACTACCTGAGGAAGAGATCAGTACGATCTCGAAACTTTTTTGTTGTATTTGTACCTGAATAAAGTAAGTTTTTTACTGAAACACCTCTCTCTAATGAAAATACTCTTCACCGAAGGATGCACCAGAGGGAAATTCCTTTTTTTTCTATCCATTCCCTATTACATACAGTGCTAATCACACAGTAAAACACGAACAAACACAGACATTACTTACCTGCTCCTGCCGCCGCCGCTCCCTCCGGTCCGTCCACTCCGTCTGCTCCCTCCGCTCCTAGTGCTTTTATCAGAACACATGTCCGGAAGCCGCGACTGGAAGTAGTAATCTTACTGTCCGGCCGCGGCTTCCGGTCCACAAGAAAATGGCGCCGGATGTCGCTCGGCCGAAGACCTACCATTTGGACTGTGTGGGAGCGGCGCATGCGCCGTTCCCACACAGACGGCATACAGCATAGTGAATGGAACGGGTCCCGTTCGCATTCACTATGGGGCTGTATGTGCCGTATTCCATGTCTGTATGTGTCGTTAATCGACACATACAGAGATGAAAAAAAAAATGGTAGCCCCACAGACAAGAAAAAGTTAAAAAATAAAAAAAAAGTAAAACACAAACACACAAATAAATAAAACATTTTTTGATAAAACACTAAAAGCAAATTGATATAAAAAAAAAATAATTTCACGACACCCTTCCTTTAAGGAAGGGGGCAATATAGATTTGTATAGTTTTAAATGCGCGCATGTGTGGTTAGGTTATGGGGGGCCCAGGCACATTCTTTGACACAGGGGCACTCTGCAGTCTGTGCCTGCCTCTGAACATCACCCTCAACTTCCCCTGTGATTTGATCATGAAATACTGTATATAAAAAAAAATAATCTGTGTAATATATTATAAATGGTGAACTTACAAATGACCGACTGTATCCAGGAAGCGGATATTTAAGCTTACGCGAATTACCAAATTAATGGTAACGCCCAGTAGTGTAAGTCTAAATAGACTAACCAAAAAGAATGGTTCCGCATTAACCTCTTAACGACGAAGGATGGATATATCCGTCCTCTGATCGCGTGGGTACTGCCAGTGTACCCACGCGATCAGCGGCAGGATCACGGATGTTATACACAGCCTGGCTCCTGCTGCAGGTGCCGGAATCGAAGCGCGCTCCGATTCCGGCAGTTTAACTCATTAGATGCCGCTGTCAATAGCGACAGCGGCATCTAATGTGTTTGACAGAAGGAGAGTGCTCCCTCTGTCACCCAATCGACGCCCCCGCAAAGAAATTACGGGGCGCTGTCAGGTTTCCATGGCAGCCGGGGACCTAACAAATGCACCCAGGTCTGCCTTCAGCAACTGCCTAATAAATTGCCAGTTTTACACTGACAGGCAATAATGCTTTGGTATACCAAAGCATTTTATAAGCGATCAGCAGATCGCATGGTGAAGTCCCCTGGTGGGACTAAAAAACAAAAATGTAAAGCAAAATATAATGTAACATTCATGGAAAAAATAAATAAAAACAAAGATTACGGTCAATATAAAAGTGACAAAACAAATAACACATACACATATATGGTATCCCCGCGATCATAATGGCTCGAACAATAAAATGAACACATTAATTAAACCACCGGATGAACATCGTCCCAAAAAAACAACGGCAAAATTCTCTTTCTCCCATTCCCCACATAAAAAATAAAATAAAAGTTAATCAATAAGTCCTATGTACCCCAAAATAGTACTCATGAAAACTACACCTTGGCCCGCAAAAATCAAGCCCACATATGGCTACATCGATGGAAAAATCAAAAAGTTACGGCTCTTGCAATGCGGCGATGCAAAAACAAGTAATATTTTTTGAAAATTGTTTTTATTGTGCAAATGTAGGAAAACATATAAAACCTATACATATTTGGTATCCCCATAATGGTGCCAACACATAGAATAAAGGTAACATGTTATTTACGCTGCATAGTAAACGGCATAAATTTATAACGTGAAAATCAATGCTGGAATAGCTGCTTATTTTAAATTCACTCCTAAAATAAAGTTAATAAAAGTTAATCGATATATTATATGCAACCAAAAATGGTGCAATTAAAAAATACAACTTGTGCCTCAAAAACAAGCCCTTATAAGGCTATGTCAACGGAATAAAAAAAAAGTTACGACTCTTGGAATGCGACAGTGAAAAAAACAATAATCCTTGGTCATTAACGTGCAAAATGGCCTGGTCATTAATGGGTTAAAGCATTAGGATATACCAAACACAATATATAATAACCCAAAAGATAAGGGATGAGGGCAGTAACACTCACCCATGTGCACACTGCCTGTTGGGGAGAAAATTGCATAAAAGATGTGTGATTCTCTACCGAAAAAACCTGATATATAATCAGATGTCTTCAGTGTGCATATCACCCATAACCACAATAGTATAATATAAAACAGGTACATTCTACTGTCACACAGCTGCCTGTTAGGGAAGCAAATTGCCACAGGAAACCAAATATATGATCTGGCACATGGCCGCCATCAGGGCAGTACTGCCGGTACTGCTGTCAGGGGCCCGGTCAAAATTTGAAAAAACGGGGGCCCGTGCTCCACTGCCGGAATGCATTTGCTCACGGGCCCTTATTATTTCACTTTGGTGAAAGGAACAGGTCCCATCACGGAGCCGGGGCCCATTCTTTGCATCAGAGTAAAATCATAAGGGCCCGATGTTCACATAGAGCCCGCGCCTCCTCCTCCTCCACAGCGGCGTGACTGCGCGTGTGGAGGAGACTTCATGAAGGTGGCGGGAGGTTTGAATGCAGTGGAGGCGACAAGCAGCAGCAGAAGAAGAAGAAGACCTCTGACACAGTGAGTACAGTATGTAATGTCTGTCTGTCAGGCTGCTGCTGCCCGGAGCCTCCTCACATCACATCCCCCCAATAAAAAGCAGTGTTACCCATATCACACTATACACTCTCAGCTCTGCTTCATATTCTTGTATCGTTAGTAGCAGTTTTTACCTCTTATCTTTTGTGCTGTGTAGCAGAGGGAAAAGACAGGTTTATTGTTCTGTCACGGAGCACAGGAGATAAGAGCCATCGTAGAGCTGCTGCTAGTGATACAATGCAGTGTTTCAGTTTCGGGAGGTTCATACAGACCTGGGTAAGACACTTGCTTCTTTGGGGGTGGGGGGGTTGAATGACAATGGGGACAGGGAGATGATGGTGTAGTGGGTAGGAGATAATGGAGGGTGGATGACACTGAAGGAGACATTATACTAGGGGGATGATAACTGGGGGAAAAGAGGATATCAGAAGGGAGGGGTAGAGGAGGGAGAGAGGATACGTGGGGTGGGGGAGAGATCTTTAAGGCTATGTACACCTCCTTTTTTTATACAAAAAAGTTTATTAGTGTGTGTTATGAAACTTTTGTGATCGCAATGAGGTCACGTTACGCCTTGATCTCCATGCAGGTTCAAATCAGGTGGGGGGGGGGGCGAGCTCGGAGAAGCAACAGATACACTGAGACGTTTCTCAAAGTAAAAATCCTTCTGACTTTATTTAACTGTAGTGGTCGCTTTTATAGCGTCAGAACAAAGACATTCCATAACATATGAGTCATCTGTATATTCAATCCCTACATCCTTCTTTCCCATAAAACTCATTGGTGGAACACAAGGTATTCCCTTTTATGCTTAGGGGGGTTGGTCAAGTGATTGACCGCCATCTGTTCGCAATTTCAAGAGACAGCAGAGCAGCTGCAAACTATTTCCTCTCTTAACCTTTCTAAAATACCCATTCTATTGTAACACATGTTCTCCTCTATAACATTTCACTCCTTGGGGCCCCAGATACATTATACATATATTTATACCATAACAATCCCTCCTTTTGTGATTTTACCAACACCTAAATTCCAATGCTACTTCTATCTCCTGATAGCAAGGCTTCGATCCATTTCTTCACTTGATTCACACAGGTATGTAGGTGGGGTAATCTCACAACACTCTTTCATCATAATGTATAGGCCTCTGATTGAATGCTTCCCTTATTTTGCAAAATGTATAACAATTAAAACATGTAAGCAATATAAACAATATTATGAAACATATCAAGGGTTGGAATAACACATGCAGTATCTTAGTGGCAGTGGGGGAAAATCCTGTAAATATGTCATACCAATGATGGGCACTGGCATCTTTTATTGCTGACGATAAATTTATTACTTCCCTAGCTGCTATTGTAGCCAATACTTTCACTTTACTTAGAGTTACATTATGGGCTGCTATCAATTTCTTTACGTCTTTAGACTTTTGTAACACTTGTTTTAACTCTTCCAGTGGCAAACTAAAATTTCCATAGGGCAAAGGTTCAGGTACCCATACAGTGGACATTATTTCTTCTAAAGTAGGCAGGAACACTATAGTTTGGTTCCCCCAAGTCAAATGCGTCACATTGTATAGACATCCTGAAAATGGTCCTATGAGATTAAACTGGCTAAAGGTCTGCTTGTTGTTAGTTATTAAGCATACATGCTGTGGACCTACTTCAATATAAACCTGTAGGTTAGCTTGTGGGATTATAGTGAGTGCGCATACATTATCCTGGTGCTGCATTAGACAGGGTTCATATATCCCTGACTGCTGATTACATACATATCCTTGCTCTGTTAACTGGCACAAATCTATATTCCTTGTCTTATTTTGAGAGTCTATGTGTGTTCCTTTTATTTCTGGCATCCAATATTGTCCTAATAATGTCACCGGATCAATCATTACCATTGGCATAACAATAAATTTGCATAATAGAGTAGGATTTTTCACATGAAATGCTATTAGTCTTCCTGCGCACCATCTAGGTGTACACTCAGTATACTCAGGCTGGAACAATAACCACGTATCATTTCTCTCTCCTATGGGCAGAATGTCTGTCCATTGCCTAACATGACTACTAAACAATTTATTCTTAAAATTATTCATCTGTTCTTGTTGCCACATCGTTTTAAGCGTACATACTGTCCAATTTACAAAAGTTGATACATTCTGTAATGTTCTATATTCGGTTAGCATACTTTCATTAAAAACATTTAGGAACAGTTCATCTATAGCTAACCCTTTTTGCTGTACCTCAAAGGTAGTAGGTAACCATGAGGCACCTATCCTTAATGCAGTAGATGTGTCGTCTCCCACTGAGTTTCATTTGTTCATAACTGTTTCTACCTGTATACCATTCAATACTCCTAATCCCGTTCCTACCCCTCCTAATAGCGGGTCATACCATTCTCTTTTTTGTCTATGACAGCTGGGGGATTCAGGGAAGGAAATATTGAAGTGTACATTCTTTTTCTGCTGTTGGGTTACAGCGCTCTTACAAGTGTGTGGGATTCTTTCCAGACTTTGTTCTGTTATATGTGGCTTAAAACTATCTCTTAAAATTGTTATCAAGAATACAAAATATCTTCTATTTCTTATTTGGCTATTATTCATACATAATATCATCCCATCAGTTTCTTTTATTACAATCGTAGAGTTGAGCCTCTCCTTGTTGCATCTTTCATAAGTCTTATTTATCATTTTGTTTCTATTTTTACTGGTTGTATATTTCTATAGATACTGTAAATCTGGTTCATAACAACAAAACAACAGCCGTCTCTTCTTGTATGCTAATGCTGGCTGTTTTGTCTATGTGAAGGTACACAGTCCCTCCATGTGGTCCTTTTTTTTTTCCCAAGTCCCTTCGGTTGTAGTCACATTTGTAGTATAACATTCCAGTGATTCTGTACTGATTACGTGTACAGGAGTAGCAGTTCTGCCTTTTTGTATAAGAGCACACGCAACAACCGCCGCAACAACCGCAAAGATCTTCATTCTTCTGGCTGAAGAACCTTTTTACAATGACTGGCGTGAATCCAGCTTGCCTTCCCTTCGAGCTTCACTGAGGTGCTTGTAACGAGTAGGACTTGAAAAGGACCATCAAATCTTGGGTCTAGACTTTTCCTCACGTGTCTTTTGACAACGACCCAATCTCCTGGTTCTAGCTTATACGTCAACTGAATCAGGACCTGGAATGGAAGCAAAGACTTGTGCATACACCTTGGTCAATTGTTTGTTCAGCGTTTATACATAATCTGTTAGTCTACCATACTGCATTTGGAGCACCTGTGGAAAATAACATCCTAATCTGGGAGCCGACCCAAATAAGATCTCATATGGGCTGAGACCTGTTCTTTTTGTGGGCGTGTATCTTACTGAGAACAAGGCTAATGGTAGACACTCGGTCCATGGTTTCCCGGTTTCTACCATTGCTTTTTGGATTTTCAATTTGAGAGTCCCATTTAGTCTCTCAACCTTCCCACTACTTTGTGGATGGTATGGTGTATGTAGGGCTTGACTTATGCCTAGAGCTGACAACACATAGTTCATGATTTCACCCGTAAAATGAGTTCCTCTGTCGCTCTCGATCACCTCTGGAACTCCATATCTGCACACCACCTCGTTGATCAGTTTCTTTGCTGTGGCTACGGCTGTAGCTTTGGTTACTGGAAAAGCTTCTGGCCATCCTGAAAAGAGATCAATACAAACAAGCACATACTCATAGGTACCAACTTTGGGTAGTTGAATATAGTCTATCTGCAGTCTCTGGAACGGATATATAGGTCTGGGTGTGTGCTTCTGTGGTACTTTTACAGTTCTTCCAATATTATGTGTTGCACAGATCATGCATCCTTGTGTAAAACTGCTGGCCATCACACTAAACCCTGGGGCATACCACACCTTGTTTACCAAGTCCATCATTGCCGTTTTTGATTGGTGAGTTGCTCCATGTGTTATTTGGGCCATCATTGGGAACATTGTCTTAGGCAGGCACAGTTTATTCTGGCACTGCCAGAGGCCATCTTTTCGTAGCGTTGCTCCTTGGGCCGTCCACTTGTCTTTTTCTTCTTCTGTTGCTTGTCCTTGAAGTTTTTGCAGTAGTTCCGGGCTTACAGCTGGTCTTGTTTCCTCTGGATCTTTTATCTGACATACGGCTGCTAACACGGGTAGCTTCTGTGCTGCTTGCTTTGCTGCTTCGTCCGCCAGGGCATTTCCCCTTTTGTCTCTGGTGAACTCACCTTAGTGTGAGCTTTTATCTTTATTACTGCTACCTCAGTAGGTAACATCAGGGTCTCCATCAAGTATTTTACAAAGTCTGCATTCTTTTCAGGTGTACCTGCAGAGGTCAAAAATTGTCTTGCCCTCCATATGGGGCCATAATCGTGTGCAATCCCAAAAGCATATCGAGAGTCAGTGTATATATTTGCTGTCTTTCCTTCTGCATGTTGGCATGCTGCTGCCAGGGCCTTAAGCTCCACTTCTTGTGCTGAGCGGGACGCTGGTAAGGAGGCTGCTTCTAGGACTACATCTTCGGTGGTTACTGCATATCCTGTAAGAAAAGATCCTTCTACACAATACCTTGAACCATCCACAAAGAGTATTAGGTCTGGGTTTTGGAGTGGGGTATCTTTCACATGTGCAAACCCCACTGTTTCCTGGGCCATAAGGGCCATACAATCATGTTCATCAGTTTCAGGCAAAAATTGTGACCATACTTTACCTACGTCTTCTCCCCCTTGCTCCAAAGGCAGTAAGGTAGCTGCGTTCAATGTAGTACAGCTATGTAAAGTAACCTGCTCAGGAAGAAGAAGAGCACAGGTTAATCTCAAATGTCTTGCAGTGGACAAATGCTTAGGTTGTACTTGAGTTAGAATAGCAGTAATATACAAGTTTTGTTTTGCCTTCTCCCTCATCTAAATCCATAAAGACTCGTGTGAGTGATGTCACATCACCTCCTGTGTAACTTTGCTGGAGGGGGATGGTCTCTTACACATAAACCAAAATTATACCTAATCAGTTCCTTCACCCTTCCCCCCTTTGTGGACTCTGCGAGAGTAATGTAGCAGAGTTCAAAACTACATCTCAACATAACACTAATTTAACCTCCTGTAATGTACAACAGCCTGAAAAAAATGCCTTTTTCCTGACAAAATACATTTGATCTTTACAATGACATAATTTCTATGTGAAATCAAAAATAGAACAATTGTAGTTAGTTATTCAATAAAACAGAAAATATTATCTCTGATAACATTAATTACTGCAAACCAATAAACAGTATAACGGTGGGGGCACATACATTTTCAAAACCCCGTGTCTCACAGTATCTGTAGTTTAATACATCTGAATTATCAAAACACATGAAATCTGATCACATCATAACACATAAATATCGTAACTTTTATAACCAACAGCGCATGCGCAAAAGAGAAGAAATGTATTTCGGTTTGTACACATTACTGATATATATATCTCTCAGCAGTGCATATTGAAATCCCTTTGTCTCATCAGCCCTGCAGACTGCACCCAGTCAGCCCCCCTCCTCCTCCTCCCAAACACAGCACACTTTAGAGGGGAGGGAGGGGGGTCACACACTCAAAGCTTCTCACAACTTCTCACAACTTCTCACAACTTCTCACAACTTCTCACAACTTAACACTTTCAATGCCGGCAAAACAACATACGTATGTGCAATCATTCATCACACCATTGTATAGAAATTATCTACGTTAATGTTTAACCGTACAATCTGTCGGCCACCATCTCTATATTATGATGACGTGTTGTTTCATCAGTGAACTAGACTGGAACTTCTGTAAATAGAAAAAACACTACAAATGACAAAATTAACAAGGTGATTATTTCATACTGATTTGGATGGGCCGGGCGTGGCCACATCAGGGGCAGGGGGGGCAGCCTCTCCCATTGGAAACAGTGCGCAGGGGGTTTCCCACCAACAATGAGGACACACTCAACATGAGGTACGGACGCCATTACCGGGCGTCGGCTGGTCCTGTTTTCTAATACATACAATATGACACAAAGTCATACAAAATATCTATTTCAGCATTTAATGTTGTGTCCATTCATTTCAAGAACAAGATGACATTTCTTATCTCACTAGCAGCTGTTCTCCACCTCCCCCTTCTCTTATCACACAAGTTGATTCTAAATTATATCGTATGGGAATTTACTATAAGGTCATTTGCAACATTAAAACAACTACTACTTCTATACCTCCCTTTGAATTTCCTCTGACAACCTCCTGCACTTTTACTTCAGTGTATTAACATTACATACATTTGTAGGCTCTTTGTTGCTTTCTAAAAGATGCTACAATCCATCTACTCCAATCTGCTTTGTCATTTGACTCTGTGTGGTTCTGGATTTACAATCCCCTAGTACTGTTAGGGAAAGTCCCACACTACGTATCTCCTACGTACACTCTGTCCAACTGAGCCAAATTACAACCAACTAAACAATAATCCCACAAAGGATCTGCTCATTATATCATCTATATTTTTCCAGATCTAATCTTCCCGCTTTTCCCATTCCACATGCCTTCATTAACTGATTCGTTCCTTGCGTTGCCTTTTTACCTCCTCTTTCTGCTACTACCTGTTTGGCTGTCAGTCCTTGTGGGTGCTCATCTCGTAATAGGAACACCAAGTTCCCCATAGTTATAAGTGGTCGCCTATGGGCAGACCCTAAGTTACGTAGGGGGTAATTTTCCTGATAGGTGAATTTCTTCTCACCTATTTTAGACAGTTACTTATCCCCTCGAAACTTCTTAATAGGAACACCAAGTTCCTCATCTGACTGTAAGTGGTGGCCTTTTTTGGCACACCCTAAGTAATTCAAGGGATAAGTTTCCTGATAGGCAAATTTCTTTCTTGCCTATTTTCGACAGTTACTTATCCACTTGATACTTCTTATTTTGTTACAGATTTTAGCTACTGACAGATGAATTTCTTTCTCATCTATTTTAGACAGTTCTAGTTTCCGTACTTCTTCTACTCTGGCCAGAGGATCTTTCCCTTTCACAGTCCTTTTATAACTTTCCTCGTCTGAGACACCACTCAAGGAGATATCCTCCACACCATAACAGTAATATGACAAATATTCCTAATCCAAATAACAAGGCAAACGTAAAATCAAGCTGTTCTTTTGACATGCCGGATTATCAGATTGCACAAAATTCTGGAATTTTGAGCTGAAAATCAGTGCATGATAATCTCTGCAAGTACCTCAATGCTGTACACACATTTTCGGCATTTTTCCGGATTATCAGATTGCACAAAATTTTCGATTTCCGGGCTTAAATTTAGCCTATCATAATCCCCTTAGTCACCTGAAGCATGTACACATGTTTCTGGTAATTTGCCGGATTATCGGAAGTTTTTTCCAAAAACAATTTCCTTATTCTAAAATGCATTTGTGACACAAAACTGGGTTTCTACAACATTCATACAAATACTGTCATGGAGATCAGGCACTTTATCCTGAGGGTAGGATTACATATAGACTTGACCAGATTTTTACACTAAAAATACCCTCATGTGGCCCCTCTATCCCTCAGGAGTACTACCGGGAAGGTGACCTACCAGACAGGAAGGTGCAGAGCAGAGTTTGTAAGAATTAAGTCTTCTTACCTTGCTGCAGCAGTGGTCTGCACGTTCCTTCGTCCGGGTGGTCGCCATTCAAGTCCCGGGAGATCCCCTAGGTGGGGTGCCGTCCTTCTGGTCAAGTCCCTGGTTCGGGCGCCAATTTCTGTGATCGCAATGAGGTCACGTTACGCCTTGATCTCCATGCAGGTTCAAATCAGGTGGGGGGGGGGGCGAGCTCGGAGAAGCAACAGATACACTGAGACGTTTCTCAAAGTAAAAATCCTTCTGACTTTATTTAACTGTAGTGGTCGCTTTTATAGCGTCAGAACAAAGACATTCCATAACATATGAGTCATCTGTATATTCAATCCCTACATCCTTCTTTCCCATAAAACTCATTGGTGGAACACAAGGTATTCCTTTTTATGCTTAGGGGGGTTGGTCAAGTGATTGACCGCCATCTGTTCGCAATTTCAAGAGACAGCAGAGCAGCTGCAAACTATTTCCTCTCTTAACCTTTCTAAAATACCCATTCTATTGTAACACATGTTCTCCTCTATAACATTTCACTCCTTGGGGCCCCAGATACATTATACATATATTTATACCATAACACTTTGTAAATACTTTTTATTAAAAATAATTTTTACGTTTTGCATTGTATCCTGTGTACAGAGCAGCTGTATCGTGCGCTGAGACCTGGATCCGTCAGGTCCGGGGGACTGACGTGTTCAGTGTCGGCGGGCCCGATCCACCTGTTATCGATCAAATCTAAATTATGAACAGGGACATGCAGGACCCGCTGACCTGACAAATAAAGGTTTCAGTGCATGATACAGCTGCTCTGTATCTCATAAAGTAAAAATATATATTTTTAAAAGTATTTACAAAGTAGCACCAAACAGACTGGTTACACAACAAAAACCACACTCAAAGGTTTACACAGCCTTCAAACCCGTGGTGGGTAGTGACAGGGCCGACCTTAGGATAGATGGTGCACCGTGCAAAATTATCTTTCGGCGCTCCACCCCATCATAAAAAAAATGCCCCATAAAAAAAAAGTATAATGCCCCCCAAAGTATAATGCCCCTTTAGTTCCCCCCATACAGTATAATAACAATATATTATAACCTCTTCAAGGACACAGTATTTTGTCCTCTAATTGTGCCCACAGTAGTGCCCCTACACAGTATAATAGGCCCCGTTCCCACGATGAACTGAGCTGCTCCACGACGGGATCCTTGCGTCGGCCGGAAAAATCCTGTAGCCTAGTACAGAGTTTCCCAACATTTTCGGACTCGAGGCACCACTGGAAAAATAAAATTTCCTCAGGGCACCCCTACTTTAGAGAAAGACAGAAAATAGCTATAAACAAGCACTACACTCGTAGGGTATGTTCACACAGCGTTTTTTGTAAGGCAAAAAAATCTGCCTCAAAATTCCTTCAGGAACTGACAGCGTTGTTTGACCTTTTTTTATTTTTTTTTATTTTTTTTAAGCTGTTGAAGCGAATGCAAAAGGTGCAGGGGAAAAAGCTCCAAACAGGCACCGCAGGTATTTTCTGCCTCCTATTAATTTCAATTGGAGCTCAGAGGTGGAAACCACTTGATGACCATCAGCTCCCCACTCACAGTAAAATAATCATCGGCCCCCCACTCACAGTAAAATAATCATTGGCCCCCCACTCACAGTGAAATGACCATCCACCCCCCCACTCACTGTAAAATGACCATCAGTCCCCCCCTCACAGTAAAATAACAATCAGCCCGTCATTCAGATTCCCCCTGTAGATAGTGCCACACAGCCCCCTTGTAGGTAGTGCCACACAGCCCCCTTGTAGGTAGTGCCACACAGCCCCCTGTAGGTAGTTCCACACAGCCCCCTGTAGGTAGTGCCACACAGCCCCCTGTAGGTAGTGCCACACAACCCCCTGTAGGTAGTGCCACACAACCCCATTTAGGTAGTGCCACACAGCCCCCTGTAGGTAGTGCCACACAGCCCCCTGTAGGTAGTGCCACACAGACCCCTTATAGGTAGTGCCACACAGCCCCCTTGTAGGTAGTGCCACACAGACCCCTTGTAGGTAGTGCCACACAGCCCCCTTGTCGGTAGTGCCACACAGCCCCCTGTAGGTAGTGCCACACAGCCCCCTGTAGGTAGTGCCACACATCCCCCTGTAGGTAGTGCCACACAGCCCCCTGTAGGTAGTGCCACACAACCCCCTGTAGGTAGTGCCACACAGCCCCCTGTAGGTAGTGCCACATAGCCCCCTGTAGGTAGTGCCACACAGCCCCCTTGTAGGTAGTGCCACACAGCCCCCTTGTAGGTAGTTCCACACAGCCCCCTTGTAGGTAGTTCCACACAGCCCCCTTGTAGGTAGTGCCACACAGCCCCCTTGTAGGTAGTGCCACACAGCCCCCTTGTAAGTTGTGCCACACTGCCCCCTGGTAGGTAGTGCCACACAGTCACCTGGTAGGTATTGCCACACAGGCCCATGGTAGGTAGTGCCATACAGCCCCCTTGCAGGTAGTGCCACACAGCCCCCTTGTAGATGGCACCCCCCCTTTCCTGTAGATAGTGGCACTGTATCTCCCTGAAAGAGTGGAATCCCCCTGTGGTCGGGGATTCCGCTCCTAGAGCTCCCCGCTTGATGTCTCTGTCCGTATATGGACAGTGACATCAGGGGCAACTCCTGAAGCAGAATCCCAGTCCACAGCGTTGCCGACCCTGTGACCGGGAATTCCACTCCAGGAGAAGCCCCTGTCGTCTGCGTCCATTTATGGACAGTGACCTCAAGGGCTTCTCCTGGAGTGGAATCCCGGTCACAGAGTCGGCAACGCTGTAAGCGGGGATGCCCCTTCAGGAGTTGCGCCTGATGTCACTGTCCATATACGGACAGAGACATCAAGCTGAGCGCTCCAGGAGTGGAATCCCCGGCCGGCCACACAGGGATTTCGCTCCTTCAGAGAGCTACAGTGGCGCTAGTAGATTGCAGTGCAGGGAGATACCTCCCATCTCTGCTATAGTATGCCGTCGGCCATGGGGGACTTTTCCGATGGGCGGCACGGGCGCCCTCATGCCCGGTGTCGCCACCCATGCCACTTTCTGTTCTCCCAGAAATCCCCTCCTCTTTCCCCCGCTGAACCCTGGCTCTCAATCTCTCCACCTTGCCCCCTGATACCCACCAGCTAGCTTTGCCCTGCCCCTCCAAAGAGATCTCCTACTAGTTTGCTTTTCACCACTGCCTTACCTCCCACCCCTTTACTTTGTGCCCGCCCAATAGTGAGGGGGGCCCCAGACTCTTTGGCTGTATGGGGCCCAGAATTTTCTGATGGCGGCCCTGATCTGGCATTAAATGTTTGCAAACTGCCCACATCATTAAATAAATTATTAGCCAAAGTTGGTGTCACATTAAAGAGGCTCTGTCACCAGATTTTGCAACCCCTATCTGCTATTGCAGCAGATAGGCGCTGCAATGTAGATTACAGTAACGTTTTTATTTTATAAAAAACGAGCATTTTTGGCCAAGTTATGACCATTTTTGTATTTATGCAAATGAGGCTTGCAAAAGTACAACTGGGCGTGTTTACAGTAAAAGTACATCTGGGCGTGTATTATGTGTGTACATCGGGGCGTTTTTACTTCTTTTACTAGCTGGGCGTTAGGAATGGGAGTGTATGATGCTGACGAATCAGCATCATCCACTTCTGTTCGTTAACACCCAGCTTCTGGCAGTGCAGACACACAGCGTGTTCTCGAGAGATCACGCTGTGACGTCACTCACTTGCTGCCCCAGGTCCTGCATCGTGTCGGCCACATCGGCACCAGAGGCTACAGTTGATTCTGCATCAGCGTTTGCAGGTAAGTAGCTACATCGACTTACCTGCAAACGCCGATGCTGCTGCAGAATAAACTGTAGCCTCTGGTGCCGATGTGTCCTCGCTCGTCCGACACGATGCAGGACCTGGGGCAGGAAGTGAGTGACGACACAGGGTGATCTCTCGAGAACACGCTGTGTCTGCACTGCCAGAAGCTGGGCGTTCTGAAGAGAAGTGGATGATACTTCTCGTCAGATCGCCCAGCTAGTAAAAGAAGTAAACACGCCCAGATGTAAAACACATAATACACGCCCAGTTGGACTTTTACTTTAAACACGCCCAGTTGGACTTTAGCAAGCCTCATTTGCATAAATACAAAAATGGTCATAACTTGGCCAAAAATGCTCATTTTTTAAAAATAAAAATGTTACTCTTATCTACATTGCAGCGCCGATCTGCTGCAATAGCAGATAGGGGTTTCAAAATCTGGTGACAGAGCCGCTTTAAGTTCATTGTAACTATAGGCAAAAAAAAGAAGGAATCGCTAACATGTTACCATAACATCCGCTTGAGTGAAATCCAAGATTCAGTCACATCCAACTTGTCGAGCTATAATCAAAGGCAAATGTCAATCTTCACATCATTGTATTTAGTGCTAGAGAAAAAGCATCAATTAAAAACAATATCAATAAAAACATAGTATCAATGCACACAAAATATATCTATTAACCCCTTAATGACCGGGCCATTTTTTAATGACCAAGGATTATTTTTTGTTTTTTCATGGTCGCATTCCAAGAGTCGGAATTTTTTTTTTATTCCGTCGACATAGCCGTATAAGGGCTTGTTTTTTGCGGCACGAGTTGTATTTTGTAATTGTACCATTTTTAGATGCTTATAATATATTGATTAACTTTTATTAACTTTATTTTAGGAGAGTATTGAAAATAAGCAGCTATTCCAGCATTGATTTTCACGTTATAAATTTACGCAGTTTACTGTGCAGCGTAAATAACATGTTAACTTTGTTCTATGGGTCGGCACAATTACGGGGATACCAAATATGTAAAGGTTTTATATGTTTTCCTACGTTTGCACAATAAAAAGCCTTTTAGAAAAAAATTACTTGTTTTGCATCGCCGCATTCCAAGAGCCGTAACGTTTTTATTTTTGCGTCAATGTGGCCGTATGTGGGCTTGATTTTTGCGGGCCAATGTGTAGTTTTCATTAGTACTATTTTGGGAAACATAGGACTTATAGATTAATTTTTATTACATTTTTTATGGGGGGAATGGGAGAAAAGAGCAAATTTTGCCGTTGTTTTTTCCGTTTTTTTTGGACGCCTTTCATCCGGCGGTTTAATTAATGTGTTAATTTTATTGTTCAAGTTGTTACGATCGCGGGGATACCATATATGTGTATGTGTGATTTGTTTTGACACTTTTACTAAATAAAACCACTTTTTGGGCAAAAAAAGTAGTTTTATTTGATTTTCACTGTAATTTGTATTTATTTTTTTTCACCAACTTTATTTAACTGATTGACATTTTTTTTTTTAGTCCCACCAGGGGACTTTACTATGCGATCTGCTGATCGCATATATAATGCTTTGGTATACTTAGTATACCAAAGCATTATTGCCTGTCAGTGTAAAACTGACAGGCAACTTGTTAGGTCATGCCTCCGGCATCGCCTAACAGGCAGATGCTGAAGACAGACCTGGGGGTCTTTGTTAGACCCCCGCTGCCATGGAAATCCAACGGCGACCCGCGATTTCTTTGCGGGGGCGCCGATGGGGTGACAGAGGGAGCTCCCTCCCTCTGTCCAACACATTAGATGCCGCTGTCACTATTGACTGCGGCATTTAATGGGTTAAACTGCCGGAATCGGAGCGTGCTTCGATTCCGGCAGTTGCAGTACGAGCCAGGCTGTGTAGAACAGCCGTGCTCCTGCCGCTGATCATGTGGGTACAGTGACAGTACCCACGCCATCACAGGACGGATATATCCGTCCTCCTGCGCGAACTAGCAGCTGCTGAGGACGGATATATCCGTCCTTCGGCGTTAAGAGGTTAAAATATAACTGCCTTAGGCCCTAATTCACATAGAGTTTTTCTTGCCACGGAAACCACGGCAAAAATGGCCAAAATTTACTCCCACTGATTTTAATGGGAGGTGGAGGCGTTTTTTTACCGAGAGCAAAAAAAAAACGCTCACGGGAAAAAGAAGCGACATGCCCTATCTTGAGGCATTTTTTGCCTCAAAAATCCAGTTGAAATCAATGGGAGACACGTTTTTTTTGGCGCGGTTATTCCATCTTTCTGTCGAAGAGATAGCTAAAAAACACGGCAAAAAAACGCGCCAAAAATTGGGGCAAAAAAGGCGTTAAAAAACGCGTGTGGTGCAAAATCGCTTAAAAAAAAACCCGAGCTGATTTTTCCAGGCAGAATTTTCTACCTGCAAAAAACTGTGTGAACAGGGCCTTAGGTGTAATGATAGGGGTAGGGAAACGGACAAGTGAGCCCTAATCTACCCGCCACTCTGTCCCTGCCTAATCGCCCTAGGCGACGGGGTACAACTGGGCGGCGGTCCCTACGCTCAGTAAGTGCACGAGACAAACAGACAAGGGTACACAAAGCTAAGGGAAATGGGGCAGTTGCCCACGGCAACACCGTGAGCAACAAGAGAGGTGAACGAGCCGAGTCAAACCAGGAGTGTACGAGGTACCAAACGCAGAGCAGGAGAGTAGTCAGTAAGCCAGGGTCAGTATGGAGCAGGATCAAATAGTCAGGAGCTGTAGCTGGGCCAGGAAACCACACGAGAAGAATCACAAGCAAGGAGGAACAGGAAAAGGCAGGTATAAATAGACAGAGGGCGGGAGCTAGCTGAGTCTGGCCAGGCTGCGATAGGCTCTCCCACTCCTAAGCCTGCCATCCTGAGTGGTGGAAGCTGGAGTCAGTCTCAGAGACATAGACTCAGGTGCCGACTGATTACCTATGGGCGTTAACCCCGAAGCTGTGCCTGGCAGATCCTTTACAGTACCCCCACCTTTATGAGGGGCCACCGGACCCTTTCTAAGTGGACCTGGTTTATTGGGGAAACGAAGGTGGAACTTCCTGACCAATACCCCAGCGTGAACATCCCGGGCGGGTACCCAAGTCCTCTCCTCAGGCCCGTATCCTCTCCAATGGACCAGGTACTGGAGGGAGCCTTGGACCATCTTGCTGACCACAATCTTGGCCACCTCGAATTCCACCCCCTCAGGGGTGAGAACGGGAACAGGAGGTCTCCTCGAGGGAGCCAAGGACGGGGAGCAGCGTTTAAGGAGGGAGGCATGAAACACGTCGTGTATTCGAAAAGATGGGGGCAACTCCAGTCGGAAGGAGACAGGATTGAGGACTTCAATGACCTTATACGGCCCAATAAAACGGGGAGCAAATTTCTTGGACGGGACCTTAAGGCGCAAGTTCCTAGACGATAACCACACCAGATCCCCGACCATAAACAAGGGGTTAGCAGAACGTCTTCTATCAGCCTGAGTTTTTTGTACGCTCTGGGACGCCTCTAGGTTCTTCTGAACCTGGGCCCAGACTGTGCACAGTTCCCGATGAATGACCTCTACCTCGGGATTGTTGGAACTACCAGGTGAAACGGAGGAGAACCGTGGATTAAACCCAAAATTACAGAAAAAGGGGGAGACCCCTGATGAGTTACTGACCCGGTTATTGAGGGAAAATTCGGCGAGGGGAATGAATGAGACCCAATCATATTGACAGTCAGAGATAAAACACCTTAAATATTGTTCTAGAGATTGATTAGTCCTCTCGGTTTGGCCATTAGTTTCAGGATGGAAGGCAGAGGAGAAGGACAGATCAATCTCCAACTTTTTACAGAAGGCTCTCCAAAACAATGAAACAAATTGTACCCCTCTGTCCGAAACAATATTGACAGGGACCCCATGGAGACAAAGGATGTGTTTGACAAACAAGGTAGCTAACGTCTTGGCATTGGGTAGTTTCTTGAGGGGCACAAAGTGGCACATCTTACTGAAGCGGTCTACTACAACCCACACCACCGACTTGCCTTGAGATGGAGGCAAATCGGTGATAAAATCCATGGAGATATGGGTCCAAGGTCTCTGGGGAATGGGCAAAGAACGTAGTAAGCCCGCTGGT
Source organism: Rhinoderma darwinii (assembly GCF_050947455.1). Classification (NCBI taxonomy): domain Eukaryota; kingdom Metazoa; phylum Chordata; class Amphibia; order Anura; family Rhinodermatidae; genus Rhinoderma; species Rhinoderma darwinii. Next base: position 76,568,058 of record NC_134696.1, on the reverse strand, counting down.
CGGGACCTGGGAGTCTTGGACCTAGCACAAACCTCACAAGCGGCGACGTAGGCCTTAACGTCTTTAGGCAACCCAGGCCAGCAATAGTTTCTGGCAATGAGGTGTTTGGTACCCAGGATGCCTGGATGACCAGACAGTGCGGAGTCATGGTTTTCCCTAAGTACCCTTAGCCGGAATTGCAGGGGAACAAACAGCTTGTTCTCAGGAAGGTTCCCGGGAGCTGAACCTTGATCAGCCGCAATGTCAGAGACTAAATCAGAATCAGTGGCAGAAACGATTATACCAGGGGGTAAAATACAAGCAGGATCCTTCTCCGAATGAGGATTGGCCATGAAACTACATGACAGTGCATCAGCCTTAATATTTTTGGACCCAGCCCTATAGGTAATCAAGAAGTTAAATCTGGTAAAAAATAGCGCCCATCGAGCTTGGCTCGGGTTTAGCCTCCGGGCAGATTCTAGGAAAACCAGATTCTTGTGGTAAGTAAGGACCGTTACCTGGTGCCTAGCCCCCTCCAGGAAGTGGCGCCACTCTTCAAATGCCCATTTAATGGCTAAGAGTTCGCGGTTGCCAATATCATAGTTACTCTCCTTGGGCGAAAACTTCCTGGAGAAGTAGGCACAGGGACGGAGATGGGTGAGGGACCTGGTACCCTGGGACAAGACAGCCCCCACTCCCACCTCGGATGCATCAACTTCCACGATAAATGGCTCCATTTGGTTGGGCTGAACCAGCACCGGGCCGAGATAAAGCACTTCTTAAGGACCTCAAAAGCCTGGTCAGCCTCAGGAGGCCAGTGGAGGAGATCAGCACCTTTGCGAGTGAGGTCCGTAAGAGGCTTAGCGATGACCGAGAAGTTAGCAATAAATCTCCTGTAATAATTAGCGAACCCCAAGAAACACTGTAACGCCTTCAGGGAGGCAGGTTGGACCCATTCCGCCACAGCCTGGACCTTGGTGGGGTCCATGTGGAATTCATGAGGAGTGAGGATTTGACCCAAAAATTGTATCTCCTGTAACCCAAACACACATTTTTCGGTTTTCGCAAACAGTTTTTTTCCCGAAGGACCTGGAGCACCTTCCTGACATGCTCAATGTGGGAGGACAGGTCCTTGGAAAACACCAGTATGTCATCAAGGTACACTACAAGAAAAACCCCCAGGTAATCCCTTAAAATTTCATTTATGAAATTCTGGAAGACCGCAAGAGCATTACACAACCCGAAGGGCATGACGAGGTATTCGAAATGACCTTCGGGCGTGTTAAACGCAGTCTTCCACTTATCCCCCTCTTTGATGCGGATAAGGTTATACGCCCCCCGTAGATCAAACTTAGAGAACCATTGGGCCCCCTGAACCTGATTAAAGAGATCAGGAATCAAAGGAAGGGGATACTGGTTCCTTACAGTGACCTTATTCAAGTTTCGGTAGTCAATGCATGGCCTAAGACCACCATCCTTCTTCCCTACGAAGAAGAAGCCAGCACCCACCGGAGAAGTAAAGGGGCGAATGTAACCCTTGGCCAGGCATTCCTGGATATACTCTTTCATGCCTTTACGTTCGGGACAAGAAAGATTAAATATCCTACCCTTAGGGAGCTTAGCTCCTGGTACCAATTCGATAGCGCAATCGTATTCTCTATGAGGAGGTAACACTTCGGAGGCCTCCTTAGAGAAAACATCAGCGAAGTCCTGCACAAACTCAGGTAGCGTGTTCACCACCTCAGGGGGAGAAATAGAATTAACAGCAAAACATGACGTCAAGCATTCATTACCCCATTTGGTAAGCTCCCCAGTATTCCAGTCAAACGTGGGATTATGCAACTGCAACCAGGGAAGGCCTAAAACCAAATCGGACGATAATCCCTGCATCAACAGTACAGAGCACTGCTCCAAATGCATGGAGCCAACAAGGAGTTCAAAAACAGGGGTATGCTGTGTAAAATAACCATTAGCAAGAGGAGTGGAGTCGATACCCACTACCGGAACAGGTTTAGGCAAATCAATCAAAGGCATAGCTAGAGACATAGCAAATTCCACAGACATGATATTAGTAGAAGACCCTGAATCCACGAAGGCACTGCCGGTAGCAGACCTACCACCAAAAGAGACCTGAAAGGGAAGCAAGATTTTATTACATTTCATATTTACGGGAAATACCTGTGTGCCCAAGTGACCTCCCCGATGATCACTTAAGCGCGGAAGTTTTCCGGCTGCTTATTCTTACGCCTAGGACAGGTGTTCACTTGATGCTTTCATCCCCACAATAGAAGCAGAGACCATTCTTCCTGCGGAACTCTCTACGTTGTCGGGGGGACACGGAGGCCCCGAGTTGCATAGGTACCTCCGAGTCTTCCGTGGAAGAGCGAAGCAACGGGACCTCGGGAGGCATCATGGGGGAGTCAGAGGGGAAAACACAAAAACGTTCAAGTTGTCGTTCCCTGAGACGTCGGTCAAGTCGTACCGCCAAAGCCATAACCTGGTCTAGGGAGTCAGAAGAGGGATAGCTAACTAGCAGGTCTTTCAGGGCGTTCGACAGACCCAACCTAAACTGGCACCTTAAGGCAGGGTCATTCCACTGAGAAGCTACGCACCACTTCCTAAAGTCAGAAAAATACTCCTCAACAGGTCTCTTACCCTGACGTAAGGTCACCAGCTGACTCTCGGCAAAGGCAGTCCTGTCAGTCTCGTCATAAATGAGTCCGAGAGCAGAAAAGAAACGATCAACGGAGGAAAGTTCAGGGGCGTCAGGAGCCAAGGAGAAGGCCCACTCTTGGGGCCCTTTCTTGGAGCCGGGACATAATTATACCCACCCGCTGGCTCTCAGAACCTGAGGAGTGAGGCTTTTAGCGAAAGTAAAGCCTACAACTCTCCCGAAAGGAGAGAAAAGTCCTCCGGTCCCCTGAGAACCGGTCAGGCAACTTGAGGTGGGGTTCAAGGGGTGAGGTGAGGGGCACTACCATGGTAGTGTCAGGCTGGTTGACCCTCTGAGCAAGGGCCTGGACCTGTAGGGAGAGACCCTGCATTTGCTGGGCCAGGGTCTCAAGGGGGTCCATAGTAGGGTCAGGGACCAGGGTAGACTAGGTAATGGGCTTGTGATTATGTAATGATAGGGGTAGGGAAACGGACAAGTGAGCCCTAATCTACCAGCCACTCTGTCCCTGCCTACTTGCAACGACCCGCCCTAGGCGACGGGGTACAACTGGGCGGAGGTCCCTACGCTCAGTAAGTGCACGAGACAAACAGACAAGGGTACACAAAGCTAAGGGAAATGGGGCAGTTGCCCACGGCAACACCGTGAGCAACAAGAGAGGTGAACGAGCCGAGTCAAACCAGGAGTGTACGAGGTACCAAACGCAGAGCAGGACAGTAGTCAGTAAGCCAGGGTCAGTATGGAGCAGGATCAAATAGTCAGGAGCTGTAGCTGGGCCAGGAAACCACACGAGAAGAATAACAAGCAAGGAGGAACAGGAAAAGGCAGGTATAAATAGACAGAGGGCGGGAGCTAGCTGAGTCTGGCCAGGCTGCGATAGGCTCTCCCACTCCTAAGCCTGCCAGCCTGAGTGGTGGAAGCTGGAGTCAGTCTCAGAGACATAGACTCAGGTGCCAACTGATTACCTATGGGTGTTAACCCCGAAGCTGTGCCTGGCAGATCCTTTACATTAGGTTATTGAGAATAATTCTTTAATTAACAGGTTCCCGACCGTTGGCTGTGCTTTTATGGCCAGCGGTCAGGGTTTCTGAAGTCCGCCGTATAGACTAATTACAGCGGCAATTTAGAGAGTGTGCACACGCAATAGTGTGGACAAAGCCCTGTGTTCTGGCTGTTGTCAACAGCCCTGGGTACTGGGCAGAGTATCAGGGACCAATCTGTTTTTCCCTGATCATGTGATTGCTGTGAGAACCTATCACAGTGATCACATGCATTTCCATAGAAAATATGGTATGCACGCGATCGCATGCACACAGACCAGTGCCCACGGTGTTGCCAACAGCCCTGGGCACTGGACAGAACATCACGGACCAATCTGTTTGTCCCTGATCATGTGATGACTGTGAAAACCTATCACTGCCATCACATTTGTTTTTATTTTGAAAACTTCTGGCAGCCAGTCCCCTGCCTCTTTTCTTCTCCTCACACATTGTTTCAGTGTCAGGAGAAGTAGAGAATCGCTGCCAGAATAATACATACAGTGTTACTAAAAAATGCATTGTCACCTACACTACATTATTTGTATAGATAGATTTATTTTAGTTTGTTTGTTATAAATAAAAAGAATATATAGAAAAAATATATAATTTTTAGTTAGTTAGTGTTATTATGGCAAGGAAGTTATGTAGCGCTGAGGAGGCATATGTGGTCAAAATCTGAGACAGCAACAGAGATGGTGTCAGAAATTAAACTTGTTTTAGGCAGTGACGGTGATAGCGTCACGTCAGGTTCATTTTCAGGGGATTTTATCCCTGACACAGTTGAAACACCAGAACATCTCCATAAGATTGTACTGGCCAACAAGACCTGCCCAAGCCACCCCAGTGTATTCTGCAGTAATGTCCAGGTCTCATTTTAAAACAATATGAATTAATTCATACATTATTTAGTGTCATTTAATAATTTTTTTCACAATGAATTTATTTTAATTTGTTCTGAGGAGTGATCTGTAGTGCGGTTTGGCGAGTAAATCGCAATTCATTATACGTGAACAGTTATAAAAAATTGTGTTCTTATCAATTATTAGCGTGAACTTAAAAAAAATAAAATATAGCCAAAAAAATATTTATTTTTTTTCCACTTTTTTGATCAATTGTTTGTTTGTAATATAAAATATGTGTTGCATATGTAGTAAAACTATATATTTTTTTGAAATTGTGATTTGTTCTAAAAAAAAATAAAATAAAAATTAAGTTATCCAAAGTAGTTTAAGGGTATGTGCATACAACAACTCCAAATACGTCCGAAATTATGGAGCTGTTTTCAGGAGAAAACGGCTCCAGAATTTCAGACGTTTTTACAAGTGCACGCGTTTTTCGCGGTGTCTTTTACGGACGTAATTGAAGCTGTTCTTCATTGGAGTCATTGAAAAACGGCTCCAATTAGGTCCCAAGAAGTGTCCTGCACTTCTTTGACGCGTCCGTAATTTTACACGCCGTCATTTGACAGCGACGCATAAAATGACACCTCGTCTGCACCGAACATCGTAAGACCCATTGCAAGCAATGGGCAGATGTTTGCCAACGTATTGGAGCCGTATTTTCATGCGTAATTCGAGGTGTAAAATGCCTCCATTACCCCTGAAAAGAGGTCGTGTGCACATACCATAACAGTTATGACAGTTTAAAAGAATGTATACCAAAACTTTAAATTTAGGCCTTGTGATTGAGGCTTCGATGACCCTTGATCCTGAAAGGGTTAAATAAACTTATACTGTAAAAGGATTTTTTCCCTGTAACGAGTGTAAATCTTGTAAAGAATTTGGCTACAACAAAAGAAAGGGAAATGTAACACTAAAGCGGTTATATATTTATTGCAGTGCCCATGTTGGTATCTATATGTGGAACGAACAGCTTGCAAACTAAAAACAAGGATAGTGGAACATTGTAACAACATCAGGAAGGGTAGATTAGATCACAGCGTGTCTGCACATTATTGTAAAGTTCATAATAAAGATCCCAAGGATACTAAATTTCTAGCCATTGAGGTTATTGATAATCACAGGAGGGAGGGGAAGACTTTATTAAAAAAAATGAGTAAACAAAGTTTTTGGATATACAAATTAAAAACGCTTCAGCCTTTAGGACTAAACACTTTTTATAAAATTAATATTTATGGGGTTTATCAAAACACTTGTATAGAGATGAGCGAACTTATGAGAAGTTCGGTTCGGCTGGTTCGCCGAATTTCACGAAAAAGTTTGATTCGGATACCGAACTAGTTCTGACCGAACCTGTAATTTCCGTGCGCCGAGCATGGTACTGTCCAGGGTGCTGAAAGAGTTAATGGGCTGCACTAACTCTTTCAGCAACCTTGACAGTACCATACTCGACGCGCGGAAAATAAAATTTTAATGTAATAAAAATAAATAAATACGTTCGCACTTACATTCCTCCTGTCCGGCCTCCAGCGATGATGTTTCATCCATGACGCCGCTGCAGCCAATCACAGGCTGTAGTGGGGGTCACGCACGTCAGGATGACGTCAGAAGGCCGGCCTCCAGGGATGACGCTTCATCCCACGTGACCGCCTCTGCAGCCAATCACAGGCTACAGCGGACTCTGCAGCCAATTACAGGCTGCAGCAGCCTCTGCAGCCAATCACAGGCTGCCCAGTCAGGAAAGAAGGTCGGACTGGAGGAAGAGGAGGGACTCGTCACCAAGACAACGACCGGGTACGTATGAAATGCTTTTTATTTTATTTTTAATCAGCAGCCTCTTTTCTCTATCAGTGATTGATAGAGACAAGTGGCTGCCGATTAGTATAATATTTTTGTAATGTTTTTTCTGCCCGCCCGGGTTCGGTCAAAACGTGTTCGGCCGAACCCGGTGAAGTTCGGATTCGCTGCAAACCGAACTTTTCGCGATGTTCGGACCGAAACCGGGTTCGGTTGTCCCGGTTCGCTCATCTCTACACTTGTCCACCTTATATACGATAAATTAACTATTGCTATAGGAAGTATTTAGTTAGGTGTTTTTTTGTTTTTGTGACTGTAGACTGGATTGTGGATAATGCGATTTTGAGCTTCCATTGATTATGTGGAAGTTTATTTTTCACAATGAACTACTGTGCATACTCCGCATTACGTAGAAGTCTATTCTCTCAATGAACTACTGTGGATATTCTGCATTAGTTCTTTGATTAGTCCAGCTACCCTGGGTTCTGATTGCTGCAGAGATCAGCTATATACACCGCATTCCAAATTATTATGCAAATATTATTTATAGCTGATTTTCCTAAATAGTCGATGCAAATGACAGTCAGTATAATCTTCAAGCCATCAACCGTCGGAGTATAATGCAAATTTTATTGAACAAATCTCCTAATGATAACAGATTTTTTTTTAGAAGTAAAAAACTCAAAATGCACTGTTTCAAATTATTATGCACAACAGAGATCAAAACAGTTTAACCCCTTAAGGTCTAAACCTATTTTGGCCTTGTGGACACAGCCGATTTTTGCACATCTCATATGTGTTACTTTATGTGGTAATAACTCTGGAATGCTTTTACCTATCCAAGCGATTCTGAGATTGTTTTCTCGTGACATGTTGTACTTTATGATACTGAAAAAATGTTGTTGTTAAATTCAATATTTATTTGTAAAAAACACCAAAATTTGTAGAAAATTTGTAAAAATCTGCATTTTTCTAAATTGTCATGTATCTGCTTGTAAAACAGATAGTAATACCACACAAAATAGTCACTAGTTTACATTTTCTATATGTCTACTTTATGATTGCATCGTTTTTTGAACGTGTTTTTATTTTTCTAGGACGTTACAAGGCTTAGAACTTTAGCTGCAATTTCTCGCATTTTCAAGAAAATTTCAAAAGGCTATTTTTTCAGGGACCAGTTCAGTTCTGAAGTGGCTTTGAGGGCCTTATATATTAGAAACCCCCTATAAAACACCACATTTTAAAAACTGCTCACCTCAAAGTATTCAAAACAGCATTCATAAATTATTTGAACTCTTTAGGCATTTCACAAGAAATAAAGCAAAGTAGGTGAAATTTACAAATTTCAATTTTTTTTTACGAAATTCATTTGTAATACAGTTTTTTCTGTAACACAGAAGGTTTTACCAGAGAAATGCAACTCAATATTTATTGCCCAGATTCTGCAATTTTTAGAAATATCCCACATGTGGTCCTAGTGCGGTAAAGGACCGAAACACCGGCCTTCGAAGCAAAGGAGCACCTAGTGCATTTTGGGGCCTCTATTTTATTAGACTATATTTTAGGCTCCATGTCAGATTTGAAGAGGTCTTGTGGTGCCAAAACAGTGGAAACCCCCCAAATGTGACCCCATCTTGGAAACTACACCCCTCAAGGAATTTTTCAAGGGGTATAGTTAGCAATTTTAGCCCACAGGTTTTTTGCTAAATTTATTGGAACTAGTCTGTGAAAATGAAAATCTACTTTTTTTCTGAATAAACATACGATGTTTTCATTTTTACAAGGAATAAAGGAGAAAAAGCACCCCAACATTTGTAAAGCAATGTCTCCAGATTACGGCAATACCCCATATGTGGTAATAAACTGCTATATGGACCCACAGCAGGGCTCAGAAGGGAACGAGGGCCATCTGGATTTTGGAGCGCAGATTTAGCTGGAATGATTTTCGGTGCCATGTCGTGTTTGCAAAGCCCTGGAGGGACCATAACAGTGGAAACCCACCAAAAGTGACCCCATTTTGGAAACTACACCCCTCAAGGAATTTTTCTAGGGGTATAGTTAGCGTTTTAACCCTACACGGTTTTTGCTGAATCTATGGGAATTATGCCGTGAAATTGAAAATCTAAATTTTTTCTAATAAAATGTAGTTTTAGCTCACATTTTTTCATTTTTACAACAGATAAAGGAGGAAAAACGCCCCAATATTTGTAAAGCAAACTCTTCTGAGCACAGCAATACCCCATATGTGGTAATAAACGGCTGTTTGGACACATGGCGTAAGTTAGAAAGGACGGAGCGCCATTTGACTTTTGGAGCTCAAGTTTTGCTGGAATGGTTTGTGGCCCCATGTCACATTTGCAAAGCCACTGAGGGGCCAAAATCGTGCAAACCCGGCAAAAGTGACCCCATTTGGGAAACTATACCCCTCGTGGAATTTATCTAGCGGTATAGTGAGCATTTTGACCCCACAGTTGTTTTGCTGAATTATTGGGATTATGCAATGAAAATGAAAATCGACATTCTTTCCACTAAAATGTTGAATTGTTTTCATTTTCACAAGGAATAAAGGAGAAAAAGCGCCCCAATAATTGTAAAGCAATTTCTCCCGAGCACGGCAATACCCTATATGTGGTTATAAACTGCTGCTTGGATACACCGTAGGGCTCAGAATGGCAGGAGTGCTACTTGGCATGTAGATTTTGGTTGATTGTTTTTTGGGCGCCATGTCGCATTTGCAGAGCCCCTGAGTTACCCGTACAGTAGAAACCCCTGAGAAGTGACTTCATTTTGGAAACTTTACCCTTCAGGGTAATCATCTAGGGGTGTACTGAGCATTATGATCCCACAGGTGTTTCATAGATTGTATTAGAATCAGGCAGTGAAAATGAAAAAACAAATTTTTTTACCAAAAATATGTAGTTTTGCACCCAATTTTTTTCCCCACAAGGGGTAATAGGAGAAAAAACAACACATAATTTGTTACCCAATTATTTGTTACCCAATTTCTCCCGAGTACGGCAATACCCAATGTGTGGCCCTAAACTGCTGTTTGGGCACATGGCAGAGCTCAAAATGGAAGGAGTGCCATGTGGCTTTTAGAGCACAGATTTTGCTGGACTGGTGTAGGGGCGCCATGTCGCATTTGCAGAGCACTCTAAGGTACCAGAGTAGAGTATAAAACCATGAGAAGTGACCCCATTTTGTAAACTACACCCCTCAAGGCATTTATCATTTGCCTGGACATATCACAGGGCTTAGGAGTGAAAGGCGCATGTGAGACCTATTTTGGTGATTTTCGCAGCATTAGCCCACAACGGCAGGGCTCTGGGGTCAAATAGTAAAACAAACCCCCAAGTAGTGACCCCCATTTTGGAAACTGCACCCCTGAAGGCATTTTATTAATGGGTGTAGTGAGCATTTTGACCACACAATTTTTTTTTTTCTATTAGAAATGAATGCTCAGTGGATCGTGCAAAGTGAAAATTGCAAATTTCCACAGGTATGTGCCATTTTAGTGCACAATATTTTGTGCCCAGTTCGTGCCACTGAAGACAAATACCTCAAACTGTTAAGCGGGTTCTACCGGGTATGGCGATGCCATATATGTGGACGTACACTGCTGCTTGGGCACGCTGCATGGCTCAGAAGGGAGGGAGTGCCATTTGGCTTTTGGAGCGTGGATTTTGCTCGCTAGTTGTTCTGTTTGGGGTTTTGCTGGTATTTCAGTTTATAATGTGGGGGAATATGTAATCTGTGCGGAGAACATCAGGGGTATAATAAGAGAGTATAATAATGGTGTAAATAAATAATAATCCGCAGATATGTGGCCGGTGTCGCACTGATAAATGGCGCCTGATCTTATCCGCTTTTGAACACACATTTTGCATCACCTTATTCTGAGAGCCAAAACGTCTTTATTTTTTCTCCCCCGGAGCTGGGTGAGGGCTTATTTGTTGCGGGACAATCTGTAGATCTCATTGGCACCATTTTGGGGTACATGCGATTTTTTGATCACTTTGTATTTCATTTTTTTGGCAAGCAAGGTGACCAAAAACCTGCAATTATGATGTTTTTTATTATTATTTTTTTTGCGGCGTTCGCCATGCGCTATGAATGACAATTTTATGTTATTCTGCGGGTCGGTACGATTACGGCTATACCATATATATATGGTTTTTCTTATGTTTTGCAGCGTCTGCACGATAAAATCACTTTTGATTCAAATAATTTATTTTTGGTGTCACCATATTCTGAGAGCCATAACTTTTTTATTTTTCCGTCAAAAAAGCTGCGGCAGCGCTTGTTTTTTGCAGGACGGGCTGCGTTTTTTAATGGTATAATTTTGGGGTACATGCAACTTTTAGATCCCTTTTTTTATTGTTTTGCAAGGGGTAGTGACTAACAAACAGCGATTCTGGAATAGTTTTTTTTTAATTATTTTTTACGGTGTTCACCGTACGGGTAAAATAGCGTGATATTTTTATAGTTTGGGTCGTTACGGATGCGGGGATACCACATATGTGTACTTTTTTTATTTTTTCCTATAATAAAAGACTTATTATAGGAAAAAAGGCTGTTATACACTCGCGGATGCCGATGGGTGTTATTAGCAACCATAGGGTGCGATCGAATCACTTAGATGCAGCGATAGCTGCATCTAAGGGGTTAATCGGCCGGATCGGAGCCTTGCTCCGGTCCTGGCCGTTAGGGCACTATGTCAGCTGTGACAAACAGCTGACACCCGCGCCCGTGGCAACCATCATGGTTGCCGACAGGCTACAAGCCACTTCGATGCATCGATCACGTTGATCGATGAATCGAAGGGGTTAATCGGCCGGATCGGAGCCTAGCTCCGGTCCTGGCCGTTGCAGAGCGGCGTCATCACATACACACGTCATAGAGCTGTGATTGGTCAGTCTGCTTTGACTGACCAATCACAGCGATCGCCGGCAGGAGACCGCTGTGAATGGTCCCCTGCCGTCTTACTGTGCTGGTCAACTGTCATAAACAGTTGACGGCACAGTTTTGTCACCTTGTCCTTTGACAGGGTGACAGTTTTTAGCCAGGACGCACCGGTACGTCCCTGTGCCTTAAAGCACTTCAATGCAGGACGTACTGGTGCGTCCTGGTGCGCTAAGGGGTTAAAGGTTGCAAAAAGACCTAAAATGGTAATTTGTTGAATTTGCAGCATCAGGAGGTCATATTTACAGAAATCAAAAGCTCTTTCAATCAAAAAAAAAACTTAGCAGGCTAAGTTACATGTTAACATAGGACCCCTTCTTTGATATCACCTTCACAATTCTTGCATCCATTGAATTTGTGAGTATTTGCACAGTTTCTGCTTGAATATCTTTGCAGGATGTCAGAATAGCCTCCCAGAGCTTCTGTTTTGATGTGAACTGCCTCCCTTCCTCATAGATATTTTGCTTGAGGATGCTCCAAAGGTTCTCAATAGGGTTGAGGTCAGGGGAACATGGGGGCCACACCATGAGTTTCTCTCCTTTTATGCCCATAGCAGCCAATGTCACAGAGGTATTCTTTGCAGCATGAGATGGTGCATTGTCATGCATGAAGATAATTTTGCTACGGAAGGCACGGTTCTTCTTTTTGTACCATGGAAGAAAGTGGTCAGTCATAAACTCTACGTACTTTGCAGAGGTCATTTTCACACCGTCAGGGACCCTAAAGGGGCCTAACAGCTCTCTCCCCATGATTCCAGCCCAAAACATGACTCCACCACCTCCTTGCTGACGTCGCAGCCTTGTTGGGACATGGTGGCCATTCACCAACCATCCACTACTCCATCTATCTGGACCATCCAGAGTTGCACGACACTCGTCAGTAAACAACACGGTTTGAAAATTAGTCTTCATGTATTTCTGAGCCCACTGCAACCGTTTCTGCTTGTGAGCATTGTAATAGCTTTATGCACACTTGCAAACCTCTGGAGGATCCTACACGTTGAGGTTCGCGGGACTCCAGAGGCACCAGCGGCTTCAAATACCTGTTTGCTGCTTTGCAATGGCATTTTAGCAGCTTCTCTCCTAATCCTATTAATTTGTCTGGCAGAAACCTTCCTCATTATACATTTATCTGAACAAACCCGTTTGTGCTCTGAATCAGCCACAAATCTTTTCACAGTACAATGATTACGCTTACGTTTTCTTGAAATATCCAATGTTTTCATACCTTGTCCAAGGTATAGCACTATTTCACTTTTTTCGGCAGCAGAGAGATCCTTTTTCTTTCCCATATTGCTTGAAACCTGTGGCCTGCTTAATAATGTGGAACGTCCTTCTTAAGTAGTTTTCCTTTGATTGGGCACACCTGGCAAACTAATTATCACAGGTGTCTGAGATTGATTACAATGATCCAAAGAGCCCTAAGACACAATACCATCCATGAGTTTAATTGAAAAACGAATAATTAAATGTTTATGACACTTAAATCCAATGTGCATAATAATTTGGAACACGGTGTACTTATTGGGTGTCCAAATTATTGTCAAATATAAAATGGTATAAATAAAAACAAATGCAATATATGAAATGATATGTAATTCCTTTTTTATTATATGGGTGCTAAATAGGTCATATATATTTTGCAACTTTTTGAAGCAGCTTCGTCATAAAATGTCCGCACAAATAAGTATATAAAATACACACAATTTAAAACCAGCGTGGAGCAAACAGTTTTCAGAGGGTGTTACACTATGTTTCTTTTTCTTACATACTAGAGATATAGAATTTTATAAGAACAACCATCCACACCCTCACTGGATTTCAGACTGTCTATTGCATACTTACTGGAAGAGAGTGTCTGTAACGTCTATGGCTGCGGACCGTCGTGCTGACTTACCCCTGACGGCCATGGGTGAGTGAGTTCCAGGTGGCAGAACGCCGACACTCACTTCCACGTACTGAGACTGGCTCCCGCAGGGTGCGCGCGCACGCATGTGCCCGGCCTCAAAGGGCCAGTACGCACATATGCAGAATAGCTGCAAATTAGCCCAGAATGCCTTTGGACTATAAAACTGGCTCTGCCCTCCCAATCATTGCCTGAGCGTTGTTGTGTTACCCTAGTTTGTCTTTGCAAATGCTCTCCTAAGTGTTTTCCAGTTCCCAGTGTTTCCCGTTCCTTCTGCCTGTACCCTGTACATGCAATATATAAAGTTCCCCAACGGTCTTTTTTGACCTTTGAGGGACAGACCCTAGTAATACAAAAAGTAAAGTAAAGTGCAAAAAAATGTAATAATAAATACACATAAAATACACATAAAATTTCTCCCGCAGAGCGCAACTGCTCGATTGGGGATCAGAAGTTACTGGCCATCAAGCTGGCTCTGCAGGAGTGGAGACACCTACTAGAGGGCACAGCTCATCCAAACCTGGTATTCACGGACCACAAGAACTTCAACTATCTCCAGACGGCCCAACGGCTGAACCCTCGTTAGGCCCGGTGGTTGCTGTTCTTTGCTCGGTTCCAGTTTGAGCTCCACTACCACCCTGCCGACAAGAATGTGAGGGCCGATGCCTGGTCTAGGTCGTTCGAGACAGAGGACACTATGGAGCCCCACAGAATATCATTGACCCTTCCTGCATCATGTCTGTCAACCCTTTGCAAGTTAGAGACATTCCACCGGGGAGGACTTTTGTGCGTCTGGCAGATAGAGGAAAAATCCTCTGCTGGGGACACAGTTCCAGGCTGGCCGGTCACGCAGGTGCCCGTAAGACCCGAGAATTGATTGCCCGTCAGTTCTGGTGGCCCACGCTGCCTAAAGATGTCAAGGACTTCGTCTCCTCCGCAGCAAATAAAGTTGCCCACGCCAGACCAGCTGGTCTGCTCCAGCCACTGCCTGTGCCCGATGCCCCCTGGCAATATATTGCTGTGGACTTTGTCACGGACCTACCTCCCTCTGCTGTATGCAGTACGGTCTGGGTGGTGGTGGATCGATTCTGCAAGATTGCTCATTGTGTTCCACTGACTGGCCTGCCTTCTGTTTCCCGACCGGCCAATCTCTTCATCCAACCCATCTTCCGTCTGCACGGCTTGCCTCCATATTGTGTCGGATCGGGGGGTTCAGTTCACCTCAAAGTTCTAGAGAGCCCTCTGCGGTCCCTCATTGTGAAGTAGAATTATTCCTCAGCCTACCATCCCCAGTCCAATGGTCAATTCTATAGAATTAATCAAATTATGGAGAACTATCTGCGGCACTTTATCTCCAGGCAGCCTGATGACTGGGTGCAGCTGCTTCCTTGGGCTGAGTTCTCCTACAACAACCAGACTAGTGAGTCCCCTGCCTCCAGCCCATTCTTCATTGTCTGTGGCCAACACCCACGAATACCTCTCCCTGTTTGCACTACGTCCCAGGTACCTGCAGCTGACTATATTCAGGGACTTTCTACAAATATGGCAGCAGACCCGATCTTCTATTCTCCTGGCGGTCGACCGTATGAAAAGAAAGGCAGATACAAGAAGACGAGAGCCTCCCCAGTTTCTTCCAGGCACTAATGTCTGGCTGTCTTCTAAGAATATCCAGCTGAGGGTGCCATCTTGCAAGTTTGCTCCCAGGTTCCTTGGACCCTTTGAGATTCTGCTGCAGATCAACCCCGTCTTCAATAAGCTTCGGCTGCCTCCCACCCTCAAGATCCCAAACTAATTTCACGTCTCTCTGCTGAAGCCTGTGGTCCTGAACCGCTACTCCAAGACTCCTAGTCCCGCAGTAGCCCCTAGCAGTTCATCTGAGACATTCGAGGTGAAGGAGATCTTGGACACTAAGAAAGTAGGAGGAAGAACGTTTTATTTGGTGGATTGGAGGGGCTTTGGTCCAGAGGAGAGATTTTGGGAGCTAGAGGAGAACATCAATGTTCCTGCCCTCGTGAAGAAGTTTCTCTCCCACTCTGGCCCCAAGAAGAGGGAGCGTAAGAGGGGGGATACTGTAGTGTCTATGGCTGCGGACCATCGTCCTGACTTACCCCCTGACGGCCGCGGCCATGGACGAGTGAGTTCCGGGCGGTATCTGCCTCCTAGGAGACGCCGACACTCACTTCCGCGTTCTGAGACTGGCTCCCGCAGGGTGCGCGCGCAGGTGCTTGCCCAGCCTTAAAGGGCCAGTACGCACACATGCAGAATAGCTGCAAATTAGCCCAGAATGCCTTTGGACTATAAAAGGGGCTCTGCCCTCCCAATCATTGCCTGAGCGTTGTTGTGTTACCCTAGTTTGTCTTTGCAAATGCTCTCCTAAGTGTTTTCCAGTTCCCAGTGTTTCCCGTTCCTTCTGCCTGTACCCTGTATCCCGTGCTATTGTGCACCTGTGCCTTGAATGGTTGGAGTTGTGTTGTGCTCTCAGCTGCATCTACCGTGTCGCACCCCGCCGGGTGTCTGTCTACTGCCGGAGCTTCATCTTAGCCTGAAACTCTTTGTTTTATTAGAAAAATCAAAAAACATAACAACATAACTAATACATAACATAAATCACAACAATATATACACAAAATACATTACTGCATTTTTTTCCCATCCCTGGTCTTGGCCAATTTCCTCATCCATTTGCACTCATCCACATTCAACCTTTATCTTATTCCCCCCTCCTCCCACCAGAATCCACTCACCCCCACTCACTCCCTTCCGTACTCATTCGAAACAATCAGCCGGAAATGTGTCAAACCTCCGGCATACATACCTATATACATGGTGAAACACCATACACCGCACACATTATATACACCCTAACATTTTTTTCTTTTTTCTCTATTTTTTTTATATTTTTATATTTTTTATTTTATTTTATATTAATATACTGACCCTAACTCTATCTCAACTAACCCATCACCACACCAGGCTTCTGGAAGTGGGTCATCAGAACCCTTCTGTCGAGAAATTTTCTCGGCATGGTCCCGATCTCCCACACCTCTAGCGGCGCACCATCTTCAAAACCAGGGCGGCATAAAAGGGAGATGCCTGCGGGGTGTACGCAGGTCTTTCACTTGGCCTCCTCTCTCTCATTCCTGGAAGAAGGGCTGAAACCACTCCTTGCAGGAGAGAATCCACCAAGGTGCCCTCTCTTGTCCGAGGTTTGCTAGATTAATCTTAATAAAAGTGTTCACTAGGAACACCACTGGGTTAACCATACCTAACCCTCCTAGTCTCCTTGGTAGATACGTGACTTCTCTCTTAATTAGGTTAAGCCTGCTCCACCACAACAGTTGGAAGAACAGGCTATAGACCCGAGCCCAGAGAGGTTCTGGCAAGATGCACACACTGCCAAGGTAGAGCAACATGGGCATCAGGTTAGCTTTGGCCAAATGAACCCTTTCTCTAAGGGTTAAGGACCAACCCTTCCATTGGCCGCCCTTCTGGGCAACTAAGTTTAGCCTGCCATCCCAGTTTTTCTTGGGATAATCACCCGGGCCAAATTCCACTCCTAAGATCTTTGCAGACCCTTAAGGCTCAGGAAGGGTGTCCAGGAGACCAAAACTAGGATCTCCTCCTCCCAGCCAGAGACTCTCACACTTGTCACGGTTAATCTTGGACCCAGATGCCCGCGAGTAACATTCCACTTCTGACATCACCCACTCCGCCTCCCCTTGCGAGGAGACAAAGATGGAGACGTCATCCGCGTATGCAACCACCCTCTCAGTGACTTCTGGCCCTTCCAAGCCGATCCCGATCCCCGCCAATGGTCCACGGTCAACCCTTCTAAGAAAAGGGTCAATCGCGAACACATATAGCAAGGGACTCAGAGGACAGCAATGGCGGACACCAGACCCAACCTCAAAGGGGGTTCCAAACCAACCGTTAACCAGTGCAAAAGTCTCTGCCCCAGCGTATAAGGTCTGGAGCCAATTGACAAACCCACCCGGCAGGCCATACCTCAGAAGGACCGACCATAGATACTCATGATTCACCCGGTCATACGCTTTGGCCTGGTCCAAGGACAGGACATACCCATTCCACTGGCCAGAATTTCCCCGCTCCACTGCCTCTCTGACACTGAGGACAGCACTAAATGTGCTGCGGCCTGGAACGGAACAATGCTGGACACGTGAAAGGAGCCGGGTGCAAATTTCACCAACCGATTAAACAGCACCTTGGCGAGAACCTTTCTGTCCGTATTGAGGAGCGCTATGGGACACCAATTCTCAATACCAGTCGAATCCTTACCCTTTGATAGAACAATCAAAGCTGACCTCCTCATTGACCTCGGCAGAGTGCCCGAGCATAGACACTCATTAAACACCAATGTCAAGAGGGGAACTAGGGTTCCTTTAAAGGTCTTATAGAATTCGGATGTTAAGCCATCCGGCCCTGGCGATTTTTTCAGACCTAGCCCGTCAATCGCCAGCATTACTTCCTCTTCTTTGATTGGATCTATCAAAACATTAAGAGAGGAATCCTCTCCTGGCTTGGGAACAGTTTCAGCCAGGAAAGCCGACATCTCCTCTCGGTCTGGATCCTGCTTACCCAAAAGGTGAGAGTAGAAGAATCTAACGATCTCCAGAATCCCTGACTTGGATCTCCTTAGGGACCCTGTACTGTCTATTAGTCCAGTCACTATTTTACAACTCACTGACATCATACAGTTCCTGTAGGGATCGGGCGAGCGGTACCTCCCG
This sequence comes from Rhinoderma darwinii, assembly GCF_050947455.1. Taxonomy (NCBI): domain Eukaryota; kingdom Metazoa; phylum Chordata; class Amphibia; order Anura; family Rhinodermatidae; genus Rhinoderma; species Rhinoderma darwinii. Next base: position 76,550,057 of record NC_134696.1, on the reverse strand, counting down.
AAATCCCTCTCAAGAACCAAAGATGCGTGCCTATCATACTGACACCTCTTGAGCAATGCTTTCACCCCGGAGATCTCCACCTGGCTACCTCCGGCCGAGACCAGACGTTCGAGTTTCCTCCTCAGTTCCTGATACAGGCGGTACCTGCTCATGGACCTGAGGCCGGAAAGCCGGCGGAAAAATCCTGGCACCCGATATTTGAACAACTCCCACCACTCTGACTTAGTGCCAGCTAGATCCAACAAAGGTACCTGGTCCTGAAGAAAATCCTCAAAGGCCTGTCTTATCTCTGCTTCTTCCAGTAGAGTGGAATTAAGCCTCCATATACCTCGTCCCATCCGGAGGGATTCTGCAATGTCCAGAGAAAACAAAATCATACAGTGGTCGGAGAATTCCACCTCAACAACGGACATTGGTGAAGAGATGGCTTCCTCCTTCAAAAAAAACCTGTCTATCCTAGACCTACAACTACCTCTTTGATAGGTGAACCCGGGATGACCTGGGGTATGCCTAATGTGGATATCCACCAGGCGAGCCTCGCTAGCTATGCTATTTAAGGCCCCGCTATCATAGCCCAGTCTATCTTTGGAACCTCCTCTATCACGGGGTCTAACAACAGTGTTAACCCCTTCCCGACATTTGACGTACATGTACGTCATGGAAAGCATTGACTTCCCGCAAAATGCCGTACATGTACGTCAAACGTTTGGCACCGGCTCAGAAGCTGAGTCGGTGCCATCATCGTCGGATCTCAGCTGTATCTTACAGCTGACATCCGACTGTAACGGCGGGGACCGAAATTATCTTCGATCCCCGCCATTAACCCCTTAAGTGCAGCGCTCAAACGCGATCGCTGCACTTAAGGTGTTTGCAGCTCATCGGAGCCCCGGCAATGAAATTGCCGGGGTTCCGGTGGCTGCAATGGCAACCGGAGGCCTAATACTGGCCTCCCGGTCTGCCTAGCACCGAAGCCGGTCAAGATCCGCCCGGCGGCGGAGCCTGATCGGCTTCCGTAGCTGCCGGCAAGATGGCGCCGGGTCAGGAGCTGATCCGGCGTCATCAGCGGTGGAAGTCAGCTGTACTGTACAGCTGACATCCACCTGTAACGGCAGGAACCGGAGCTAGCTCCGATCCCTGCCATTAACCCCTTCGATGCAGCAATCGAAAGCGATTGCTGCATCGTAGCGGTTACTAGCAGATCGCCAGCCCTGTCAGGCAATCAGGACTGGCGACTGCTGTTATGGCAACAGGAGACACAATGGTCTCCTGCTCTGCCATTACGGAAGCCGATTTAGGCCCCGCCGGGAGGCGAAGCCTAAACGGCTTGCTGTCAGTGAATGACTGACAGATCTAATACATTGCACTACATAGGTAGTGCAATGTATTAGAAAAAAAAAAATCTGACCGTTGGACCTTCAAGTCCCCTAGTGGGACTTGAGAAAAAGTGTAAAAAAAGTATAAAAAAGTGTAAAAAAAAGTGCAAAAAATAAAAGTTTGAAAACAATAAAAGTTTCAAGTAATCAAATAAAACACAATCCCCCTTTTACTCTTATCAAGTCCTTTATTACTGAAAAATAATAATAAACCATATGTATTTGGTATCGCCACGACCGTAACGACCGGAGGTATCAAAATATTATATTATTTATTGCACGCGGTGAACAGCGTAAAAAAAAACCGTAAAAAACGTTACCAGAGTTTCTGTTTTTTGGTCACTTTGCCCTACAAATATTACAATAAAAAGTGATCAAAAAGTCGCACTTATCCAAAAATGGTACCTATAAAAACTATAGCTCGTCCCGCAAAAAACAAGCCCTCATACACGTCCGTCGACAAAAAAAATTAAAAAGTAATGGTTCTCACAACTTGGCGACAGAAAAAATACATTCTTTTTACAAAAGTTACTTTATTGTGCAAAAAGTTGTAAAACATAAAAAAGTGCTATAAATTAGGTATCGCCGGAATCGTACTGACCCGCAGAATAACGTGAACATGTAGTTTATAATGCGTGGTGAACGCTGTATAAAAAAAAACAAAAAAAGCTTTGCCAGAATTGCGTTTTTTTGTTTACCTGGCATCCCAAAAAATAGGATAAAAGGTGATCAAAAAGTCGCATGTACCCCAAAATGGTAGCAATAATAACTACAGCTCGTCCAGCAACAAACCAGCCCTCATACCGCTACGTCTATGAAAAATAAAATTAGTTATGGCTCCAATAAGTCAGGAAATAAAAAAATATGCAGTTGTGCCCGAGGGGAACATTTCTTCAGTTTCAAGAGGCGATTTATCAAGGACCTAAAATTAGGGAACCAGGAAGGGGAGAGCCCAAACATATCCGCTGGAAGCGACGGTGCCCGTATTATACCAGGACAACACTTTCCCAGCAAAATTCCCGAAACTACAAAAGGCGCGGAGTGTGGACCAAAAGGGGGATAAGAAATGACACCATTTATCAGTGCGACACCAGCCTGTGCGGAAAGGATTGCTTCACAGCGTAACACACATCTATGGATTATTTTTATTTTTTTATACCACCTGACTATGCCCCTTATATACTCCGCCCCGCTTACATGTACCCCACATTATAAAACACCAGCAATACTCAAACAAATATAGTACCAAGCAAAATCCGCTCTCCAAAAGCCAAATGGTGCTCCCTCGGCTCTGAACCCTACAGCGTGCCCAAACAGCAGTTTCCTTCAACATATATGGCATCGTCATACCCGGGAGAACCCTTTTAACAATTTTTGGGGTGTGTGTCTCCAGCGTCATAAGCTTGGCATGACATATTTGTCACTGAATGGCATATCTAGGGAAAAATATACATTTTTAATTTGCACCATCCGCAGTGCATTCATTTATGGAAAAGACCTGTGGGGTGAAAATGCTCACTACACCCCTTAATCAATGACTTGAGGGGTGCAGTTCCATAGTGGGGGTCACTTATCAGGGGTTTCTTTTTATTATTTCACATCTGAGCGTCTGCAGTTGTGAACCAATACTTTGTAAATCGCCAAATTAGGCCTCCACTCCGCATGGTACTCTTCACTTCTGAGCCCTGTCGTATGTCCAGACAAAAGATTAAGTGCCCCATGTAGGGTGTTTCTAAAACCGGGAAACACCGCATAATAATTAGAGGGCTGTCTCGTTATGGTTGCACAAGCCGGGCACCACATATTGGCATATCTATGGAAAAAAATCCCATTTTCACTCTGCAACATTGAGCGCACACTAATTTCTACAAAACACCTGCAGGGTTAAAATGCTTACTACACCACTTGGTAAATGCATTGAGGGGTGTAGTTTCCAAAATGGGGTCACTTCTGGGGGGTTTACACTGTTTTGGGCCCACAGGTGCCCAGAAACCAATCCAGCAACATCTGCACTCCAAATGGCGGTCCTTCCCATCTGAGCCCTGCGGTTTGCCCAAACAGCAGTTTATGACCACATATGGGGTATTGCCGTACTCGGGAGAAATAGCTTTACAAATGTTGTGTTCTTTTTTTCCTTTATTTGTTGAGAAAATGAAAAAATTTGCGCTAAAGCTACGTCTTATTGAAGAAAAAGGACTGTTTTTATTTTCACTGCCTAATTCTAATAAATTCTATGAAACATCTGTGGGGTCAAAATGCTCACTACACCCCTAGATGAATTCCTCAAGAGGTGTAGTTTCCTAAATGGAGTCCCTTTTTGGGCGTTTTCATTGTTTTGTCCCCTCAGGGGCTTTGCAAATGTGACTTGGCCGCCGCAAACCATTCCTGCTAAATGTGATCTCAAAAAGCCAAATAGTGCTCTTTCCCTTCTAAGCCCTGCCGTGTGTCTAAACAGCCGTTTATTACCACATGTGGGGTATTGTTTTACTCGGGAGAAATTTCTTTACAAATTTTATGGTGCTTTTTCTCCTTTAGTCCTTGTGGAAATGAAAAAAAATTAGCTAAACCTACATTTTATTTGAAAAAAATGTAGATTTTCATTTTCACAGCCTACTTGCAAAAATTTCTGCAAAAAACCTGTGGGGTCAAAATGCTCACTATACCCCTAGATAATTTCCTCAAGGGGTATAGTTTCCAAAATGGGGTCACTTGTTTGGGGTTTCCACTGTTTTGTCACCTCAGGGGCTTTGTAAATGTGACATGGCCTCCGCAAACCATTCCTGCTAAATGTGAACTCCAAAAGCCAAATAGCGCTCTTTCCCTTCTCAGCCACGCCGTGTCTCCAAACAACCGTTTATTACCACATGTGGGGTATTGTTTTACTCGTGAGAAATTGCTTTACAAATTTTGCGGTGCTTTTTCTCCTTTAGTCCTTGTGGAAATGAGAAAAAAAATCGCTAAACCTACATTTTCTTTGAAGAAATGTTGATTTTAATTTTGACGGCCTACTTCCAATAAATTCTGTAAAAAACCTGTGCGGTCAAAATGCTCACTACACCCCTAGATAATTTCCTTGAGGTGTGTCGTTTCCCAGATGGGGTCACTTTTGGGGGATTTTCACTGTTTTGGCACCGCAAGAGCCCTTCAAACCTGACATGGTGCCTAAAATATATTCTAACAAAAATAAGGCCCCAAAATCCTCTAGGTGCTCCTTTGCTTCTGAGGCTGGTGCTTCAGTCCAGTAGCACGCTACGGCCACATGTGGGATATTTCCTAAAACTGCAGAAACTGGGCAACAAATATTGAGTTGCATTTCTCTGGTAAAACCTTCTGTGTTATAAAAAAAATTGTATTAAAAATGTATTTCTGCAGAAAAATATGAAATTTGTAAATTTCACCTCTACTTTGCTTTAATTCCTGTGAAATGTGTAAAGGGTTAAGACATTTTCTAAATGCTGTTTTGAATACTTTGAGGGGTGAAGTTTTTAAAATGGGGTGACTTTTTTGGGGTTTCTAATATATAAGGCCCTCAAAACCACTTCACAACTGAACTGGCCCCTGTAAAAATAGCCTTTTGAAATTTTCTTGAAAATGTGAGAAATTGCTGCTAAAGTTCTAAGCCTTGTGAGGTCATAGAAAAATAAAAGGATGTTCAAAAAACGATGCCAATCTAAAGTAGACATATGGGGGATGTTAATTAGCAACATTTTTGTGTGGTATAACTGCCTGTCTTACAAGCAGATACATTTAAATTGAGAAAAATGCTAATTTTTGCAATTTTTCGCTAATTTTTGGTGTTTTTCACAATTAAATACTGAACATATCGAGCAAATTTTGCCAGTAACATAAAGTCCAATGTGTCACGAGAAAACAATCTCAGAATCGCTTGGATAGGTGAAAGCATTCCGGAGTTATTACCACATAAAGTGACACATGTCAGATTTGAAAAATGAGGCTCTGTCAGGAAGGTCAAAAGTGGCTAAAGAGGGAAGGGGTTAAAATCCCCTCCAAAGATGACCTGTCGACTAGAAAAAAGGAAAGGCTTAATCCTCATAAAGAGACTTTTTCGGTCCCACTTTGTTTGGGGACCATAGATGTTAATTAGCCTTAATTATTGTCCCTTCATAAGAACATCTAAAATCAGGCACCTCCCCATTTCTAATTCTATCATCCGTCTGAATTTTACCGGTGCGGTGAAAAGAACTGCCACACCGCTATATGGCTCAGCCGCAAGAGACCAGTAGGAGGGTCCACGTCGCCAATCCCTCCTGGCTTTTACGACATCTGCCAAAAGTGGCTGTCTGGTCTCTTGCAAAAACAAAACGTCAGCTTCAACTCGGCTGAGAAAATCAAAGGCTGCAAATTTAGCCATATCTGACTTAATGCTCGCGACATTAATGGAAGCCAGCGTCAATGGTGCGGGTACCGCCATCCTGGATGATAAAATTAGACGGCTTCATTCCCTCCCCTGTTATGATCTGAAGAGGACCCTCCAGACCCTTTCTCTTTAGTTCTTTTTTTTGGAGGTAGTGGAGTCCATCTCCTCCTGGCGGACCTTCCCCCCCCCTCACTCACACGCCAATCCTCGTCCCCTTATCCCAGGTTGACCCCTGCCCCAGAGGCCTTTGTACCTCTCAGGGGAAGGGGCCCAGCACCCCCTGAGACCCCTACCTCTACCTCCTCCTCACTTTGCTGAGGAGCTGGAAGATCCATGAGGGCTTGGTAGCGGTTGGGGGAGAGCACCAGAGGGGTGCAGATTTTACCTTCCGTGGCCGGGGCTTGGCCAGATGACTTTGGCCCCCTCAAGATCTTATCCTGTGTCCCAGATGTTTTTTTAGGCTGTACCCTCTCTTCCTCACCAACACTTTCATATTGGGAGGATTGAGAGTCCTCAGCCACTTGCTCCCTCTCGATCCTCCTGACCTCCTCATCCAGTTCAGCGTCCCCAAGGGCATCCATCTCCAGGGCAGGTTCCGGGTTCAGGCCAGAGATCCCCCCAGTTACCTGGGCTTTCCTCATCTCCCTCTCCTTTTGCCTCTTCTCCAGCCTTCGATGGTAGGAAGGCTGGAGCCCTTTCCTTGATGTCTTCATTTGCCCTTTTGCCCCGCCATCTCTGCATGCCTCCTCACCCACAGGAGCCACCCCACTCTCTTCTCCTGCAGGTTTGGCGACAGCATTGACCACGGAGCGAGGACACCTACTGAATGGGTGACCTAAGTCACCACACAGGTGACACCTAATCTGGTCACACGATGCAGCTAGATGACCTACCCCCCCACAGTGAGCGCATTTCTGCACCGTGCAGGCCGCACTTAAGTGTCAGGGTTCGCCACACCGGTGACACAGCCTCGGCTGTCCCTGGTAGAAGACCAGGATGCGATCCCTCCCAAGGAAAGCAGAGGATGGAATGTGAGACACAGTTTGCCCCAGACGCTTAAGTTTCACAATAAACGTCCAGGCCCCCGACCAGATGCCAAACTCATCCATATTTTTCCTGGGCATCTCCGCTACTTCTCCAAACCGACTTAACCAGGTCATGATGTAAACACAAGAAAGTGACTCGTTACGGGTGAGAACGGTCACCATCTTAAGACCATACTGGCGGGATATTGCTTGTGCAGCAAAATCCCACCAGCCGGGTGTAAAGGATCTGCCAGACACAACTTCTGTGTCGACGCCCATAGGTAATCAGTCTGCACCTGCTTCTATGTCTGTGAGACTGACTCCATCTTCCACCACCCAGGATGGCAGGCTTAGGAGTGGGAGAGCCTATCACAACCTGGCCAGACGAAGCTAGCTCGCGCCCTCTGTCTATTTATACCTGCCTTTCCTGTTCCTCCTTTGCTTGTTATTCTTATCTGTTGGTTTCCTGGCCCTGCTGCAGCTTCTTGAACTACTGATCCTCTGCTTGTGATTGACCTTGGCTTTTCTGACCACTCTTCTGCTCTGCGTTTTTGTACCTCGCTCATCTCCTGGTTTGACTCGGCTCATTCACCTCGCTTGTTGCTCACGGTGTTCCCGTGGGCAACTTCCCCATTTCCCTGGCTTCTTTGTACCCTTGTCTGTTTGTCTGTCGTGCACCTACTGAGTGTAGGGACCGTCGCCCAGTTGTACCCCGTCGCCTAGGGCGGGTCGTTGCAAGTAGGCAGGGACTGAGTGGCGGGTAGATTAGGGCTCACTTGTCTGTTTCCCTACCCCGACATTACACCGGGCTCGTCATTGCAAGTAGGCAGGGACTGAGTGGCGGGTAGATTAGGGCTCACTTGTCTGTTTCCCTACCCCGGCATTACACCGGGCTCGTCCTTCACCAGCTCATAATTCCCCCAGAAGACCTCCAGGCCTCCTGGTTGAACAAAGCTGATGTCAAACTCAGCTGAGCCATGAGGGTGTATCAGGGCAAAGATGTCACGTGCCCTGAAGCCCATCCCCAGCAGCAGCTCCAACACCGTTTTTCTGGGGGGACAGATCTCATTGCCACGCCACCGGAGACGGACCACATTCCTCCTGACCACTGCCTGCCCAGTTGGTGGGAGTGACCACTGATCCACTCTTTTCTCTCGGAAGGCCTCCAACCCATACCTATCTATCCAGAAAGATAGGTCCCTCTGCACACCCCCTACAATTAGGGACTGCTTCCCCTCCCTTAAGGCCTGCAGGAGGTGCTGTTGCAAGTGAACTTCCCCAGGGCCAGAGGACGAGGATGGGTGGGCCGGTGGTCCCCCCCCACTACCCCGGCATAAGTCCTGCTTAGAGCACTGGGGAGAGGAGCACCAGGCCCCCCCACATCACCGGCTGATACATTCACCCGCGATCCTACCATTCTCTTGGCCGAGCCAGGCTCTTTATTTTTTTGCTTTTCCGTTGCTTTCCCTGCCTTGACCCCAACCCCCACCTCTGCATCATCAGGTGCAGCTATGGAGGGGCCGCCAGATGACATAAGCGGCACCTCCACGCGACCCTCCGCATCATTGGTGTCCATATCGCTTGCCAGGGCAGGAAAATACATTTCTTTACTTGCAGAAATATTTTTATTCTTATCTTTATTTTTACTTTCTTTATTAACTTTATTGCCTTCAGTGACTTAATTAGCTTTTTCTTTTGCAGGGCTGCTTTGCAGCGGCCGTTCTGCACTTATTCTTGCCAGGCCACTGGCTCCGCCCCCTGCAGAAGCTCTGACTCCGCCCATATCCGAGGCATCCCAGACCTATCATGCCGGCCGGTCCCTGTGTGACAGGACTGGCCACGTTACAGGCACCCGACCCACGGGACCGCGCTGCAGCCGACTTCCGGTCCGTCCCCTCCTCCGATGCACGGCTCACACCACCCACCGGTCTCCGGGGCTCGCCGTCAGCCGGGTCTGGGACCACGCCCCCTGCTGCGCTCCGGCTGCCAGTGCCGCCCACTTCACTGTGAGTAGCATCCGGCGCCATTTTGACCGTCCTCGCTTCAATCTTCCCGCTTTCCCGCCCCGACTCCACTGCAGAAGCCGGGTCTGGGGGGCTTGCGGGACCTGCACTATGGGCCAGAATCTCTTCTGACCCGGAGTGCAGGGGAGACCCATGAACATATACGAGCCTCACCTCTTGTTTTAGCTGTCTCTCCTCCCTCTGCTTCTGTCTCAGCTTCTTCCTTCTCCGCTTCTCTGCTGCCGCACTTCGTGCTTCCTCCTCCGGGGGCAGATCCGGGACGAAGCTGAAGTTCTCCAGAGACACGGGGGACTCCTTATCCCAGATCTGTGTGAGTATCCCGGGGGGATGCTCTCCCTCTGACCCGGAACTGGACTACAGCAGGCGTGCCATGTTGAGAGATATCTGCTCCCTCACCGTGAGCTCCCCTGACTGCCGCGGTGCCTCAGAGTCCGACTCACTGTCAGGGACCGGCATGTCAGGGGTTTCTCCCACGGTGACCTCCATGCTGGTCTCCATGCTGGTCTCAGCTTCCTCTTCCTGCTGCTTCCCCCCCTCTCTGGCTTGCGTCAGCCATCGCCTGGAATCTGTCTTCATTTTTTAGCTTTTCGGCGAAGACTCCCCCTCTGACCATTATCGTTCCCCTCCGCTCCTCCACCTCCTTCACTTCCCGTAGCAGGGCACGGACCTGTGGAGTGAACTTCGCCCACCTGCTGCCTGATGATTTGGCTGCCCTCTACCGGGCCACGGTCAGGTCGCCGCGGATTCGCTGCAGGGACCTCCCCAGATCTTTGTACTCCTCCATTTGGGCCACCAGGCGGGAGCCAAACGTGGCGGCGTCTTCTCCTGGCCTCAGTGACCCCCACTCGGACGGGTCCCTGCAGCCTTGTTGATCCATTCCCAGTTGTCCTTCTCCTCCTCTCCTCACGGCATGCTGCAATGCCCCAACCCTGGGAGAGGACGAGGCCACGCTGTTACTACCTCGAGATGTCCTTCTCTCCCCCAGGGCTGGCTCCACTTCCCCAGCCGGCTGGGATGTCCCTCCACCCCCCACCGGCCTTCTCCGGAGGGGGGAGGACCGGGACTCCATCTCCAGATGGAGCCCCCCCTCGGGGCACTCTACTAGCCCAGGCAGGTGTATTAAACCTGGGCAGGTGAAAAAGGCATAGTCCCCGGGACGGTAGTTGCTCCAAGCACAGTGCACCACACCCAAAACACCTCTCTCTCCTCAGAGATCAAGCTCGTTCTGGCACCTGTCTCAGCCTGAGTCCACCGCTACTGTCTACATTACTGCAGGTATCCTTCCAGAACTATAGACATTGCATATACCTGTTTGGCCAGCTGCTATCCCGCTACGCGGTACGGCCCGGTGGGTCCACACCTCACACCATGACAGTGTCCATACCGACTACAAGTTGGACTGTTTAATCAGTGCCATCTGAGCGGTAAAACTGTGCTGTGTTTTATTTTATATTGTTAGGGTGTTTTGGACTTCACCCGATTTATTTTACCTGCTCCGGTCTGAGTAAGACCCATTGCGGATATTAGATCCAGGAGATACCCATATATTTGAACATATTTATTTAGTTTGTCTATCCATCTGTTTTTCTTGTTTCAATAAACAATCCCTATCACCATCTCTCCTGAGTATCGGAAAATAATCTATTATCCTGTACCACAATTGGCTCACATTTCTTCAAGACATTATTGACTACTGGTAATTTCTGCATCTAATTGTACTCTTATGCTTATTGATGTGAATCTTCACTTCAGTAGTTGTTTCTCCTATGTAAGCCAATCCAAAAATTCCAGAATCACAGCCCCCAATTCTTTCCTAAGATGTCCCCATTCACTATTCAATATATGGGGGCTATTTTAGACCTTAATGACCAATCTATTTTTTTACATTTCACCATTGTCTCATTCAAAGACCTATAACTTTTTTATTTTTGCGTCAAGCTGTGTAAGGTCTTGTTTTTTGCGGAACAAGTTGTAATTTTTAATAGCACCATTTTGGGGCACATAGAATGTATTGATTAACTTTTTTATTACGTTTTTAAAAGAAATCAGCAATTTCGCCACAATTTTTTGTGTCCTAAATTTACGCCGTTTACCGTGTGGTATAAAAAAACACAATGACTTTATTCAGCGAGTTGTTGCAATTGCAATGATACGAAATTTATATAGATTTTATGTGTTTTACTACTTTTACACAGTAAAAACACTTTATTTTTTTCAAAATTATTTGTTTTTCTGTCTCCATATTTTAAGAGCCATTACTAAACCTTCGCCAGGGAGATACTTCCGTGGGCGAGTACGCCATTCACTTCCGCACCCTAGCAGGAGAGTTGTTATGGAACAATGAGGCCTTGGTGGCAACATTTTGGCAGGGACTATCCCCCAATATTAAGTACGAGCTTGCCGCCCGACATTTACCATCTACCCTGGACGATCTCATTCTTCTGGCCGCCCGGATCGACATAAGGATCCGAGAACGGTTCCAAGAGGTTCGTCAGGAGGGAGGACTCCCTAGTCCAGCTCCCACATTTCAGCAAACCCTGCTGTCCTCATCAGCTTCTGCACCTAAGGAGTCTCTGAAGATGGACCATCTCAAACTGTCTATCCAGGAGAAACAACGCAGATGCACTTCGGGACTCTGTCTATATTGCGGCCTCGGAGGCCATCTTGTGTGTCTGTGCCCCAAAAAGCCCCAGAACCTAGAGTTGGTTGGAGAGACAACTCTGGGTGAGACCTTCTTCCAAATTGTCCATCCCCGTGACCATAGTGTCCGGCGAGAAGACACACTGGGTCTCTGCCTATCTGGACTCTGGATCCGCAGCCAACTTTATTCAAAAAGACCTGGTGGATCTTCTTCAGTTGCCTACTACCCCACTGGAGAGGCATTTGATCATTGCCTCAATTGGACTGCCTCTGCCAGACCCAGTTGTAGCTGTGACCAAACCACTGAAACTCCAAGTGGGAGCCCTTTATTCCGAGCTCATCCAGTTTTTTTGTCCTGTCCAAAACCGTCAACCAGGTGCTGCTGGGCCTCTCCTGGCTCCGACTACATGCCCCAGTTCTGGACTGGAATTCTGGAGAGGTTCTTCATTGGAGTTCCAAGTACCTCAACTGCTGCCTGGGGCAGATCCATCTGGCCCAGTCTCCCCAGTCTTAGTTATTGGCAGGATTGCCTTCTCATTACTCGCAGTTTGCGGATGTCTTTAGCAAGAGGGAGGCTGAGGCACTGCCTCCACACCGGGCGTATGACTGCCCTACTGATCTGGTTTCTAATGCAACCCTTCCCCGTGATAGGGTATATCCTGTCTCCTTGCCAGAGACTCAGTCTATGTCCGCCTATATTGTTTATAGATGTTCTGCTTCCGATTTTTCAGCCATTTTTTTACCCTAAGGGTAAGTACACATGGCTTATTTTCAGCCGTTTTTCAGGCGTAAGCGAAAACATCTGCCCATTGATTTAAATGGGAAATACAGCGTTCTGTTCCGACGTGGAGTTGCTAAAAAAAATGTCTGAAAAGCAGGAGCAGTTCTTTCTTGAATGACTTTTCAGTGGACAGGTTCACACGGCGTGTATTTGACAAGTTTTTTCTTCGCATTTTACGTGCCAATATCTGCATCAAAAAACGCTTGATTACACTTTTCATTTACATAATTGGTAAAGTGCGATGTTTGTACATACAACGCGCTTTTTTACACACGCGTTTTTAAGAAACGCGTTGTGTAAATAATCAAGCGTCGAGTCAATTCCTTTGCACGTAAAACGTGACAAATGTTCCCATAGTCAATGGGAGTCCTATTTATGCGCCAAAAAACGCACACAAAATACGTAAAAAAACACGCTAAAAAAACATCAAACGCTTGATTAAGCTTCCCATTTACATCAATGTGAAAGCAAGCCGTTCGTTTTTTCCGCAAGCGTTTTTAAAAAAAAGTGTCTGGGGTTGTGTGTGGCGCAGTTGCATGTTTAGAGGGAAATGTCTGTGTGTGGGGGTGTGCTCGCCGCTGATTCTTCAAAACAGCTAATAAGCGGCTATGAAGGATCAGCGGCACCCGTGCATACTCTGCTGCACAAAAATAGGACACAGCTCAGCTGCACACACTACCCACACAGCTCTGCTGCGCGTGCACACACACACACAGCCCTTCTGCACGTGCACACACAGCTCTGCTGCTACGCGCACACACACACACACAGCTCTTCTGCACATGCACACACAGCTCGGCTGCGCCCGCGCACACAGCTCTTCTGCACCCGCACACACACAACTCTGCTGCGCCCACGCACACACAGCTCTACTGCGCGTGCACACACAGCAATGATGTACGCACACACAGCTCTGCTACACACATATATACACACACAGTTACCACAGGTGTGTGCGGGGGGGGGGGGTCGCGAGGGTGGGGTCGTGAGGGGAGGGTTGCAAGGGGGGGGGTGTCGCGAGAGGTGGCCTGTGGGAGAGAGAGGGGGACAGACAGAGACACAAACACCTTACTTGCAGTGCGGCTGATCTTCATAATGGTGCCGACTTTACCCTGTACAAACTCAGCCACTAGTATAGTAAGAAAGTGTTAATAAAAAAAAAACATTGCGTGTGAAAAAATAAATAAAGTCAATATAATATTTTATTAAATAAAAACATAAATTAATTTTAAAAAAATCATGACACTGTTCCTTTAAGTTGTTCTATTTTATCCTGAATCAGTGCTATATAGGATTCTTCTATAAAATGTGAACTTTTCTTATACAATTCAAAATCATTCAAATCAATGTCTAATCTAAACCAATCCATATGTTCAATTGGACAAAAGTATTTTCTGCAAAACTTCCAACTGTGTTGTTGCAAGAATAACCAAAGATACCGCTAAGCTCTTGCCTCCGATCCCGTTTTGTTCCTTCTGGGTGCTACACTTCTTTGATAATTGTTCATTCTCCCATACCTCCCAACTTTCAAGTATCACAAAGAGGGACCATTTTTTTATTTTAAGCCACGCCTCTAATCCCACCGAATCCACGCCCATACACACCTGATTCAGCTCACACAGTATCATGCTCCCATAGTGCTTCCCACACAGTATAATACCAAATAGCTGCCCCTACCCAGTATAATGCCCTCTAGCTGCCACCATACAGAATAATGCCCCCATAGCTGCCACCATACAGTATAATGCCCCATAGATGGCCCCAAACAGTATAATGCCCACACATATTCTCCCATGCAGTATAATGCCCATACAGATGCCCCATGCAGTATAATGTTCAAACAAATTTCCCCATAAAGCATAACGCCCCCATAGCTTCCCCATATAGCATAATGCCCCTATAGCTGCCCCATACAGTATAATGCCGCTCAGCTGCCCCTAGTTCTAGTGCCCTTGTAGATAGTGACAGTGCCCATGTAGGTAGTGCCACAGTATATTGCCCTCTTGCTGCCACCATACAGTATTGCCCTCTTGCTGCCAACACAAATGCCCCCATACACTATAATTGTAATGTCAGGATAGGGAGACAGACAGGTGAGCCTTAATCTACCTGCCACTCAGTCCCTGCCTAATTGCACAGCCCGTCCTAGGGGACGGCATACAACTGGGCGACGGTCCCTACGCTCAATAAGTGCACGACAGACAAACAAGACAAGGGTACACAAAAGCAAAGGGAAGTGGGGCAGTTGCCCACGGCAACACCGTGAGCAACAGAGTAGTGGACGAGCCGAGTCAAACCAGGAGTGTACGTGGTAACAAAAGCAGAGCAGGAGAATAGTCAGTCAAGCCAGGGTCAATATGCCAGTTTAAAGCCCCCCTACAGCATAATACACCAATAGCCTCCCCATACAGTATATTGCCCCATAGCTGCTCCATACAGTATAATGCCCCCTAGCCCATAGCCGCCCTTATACAGTATACTACCCCCAAAGCTGCCCCTAGTGCCAGTATCCATATATAAAGTGCCAGTGCCCTATTGATAGTGCCACAGTGCCCATGTAGATAGTGCCCCTATATAGTGCCACAGTTTCCATGTTGATAGTGCCACCCCCTGTAGATAGCACTACCTCCACCTTGTAGACAGCGCCATTGAGACTCCCTCTAGAAGCGGAATCCCCAGCCAGAGCATAGGCCGGGGATTCCTTTCCTAGAGGGAAGCCCTGATGTTACTGTCCATATATGGACAGTGACATCAGTGGATACTCCTTGAGCGAATCCCCGTTACTGACTGGCCGGGGAGCCACTGACGTCAATGTCCATATATGGACAGTGACCTTAGGGGTTTCCTCTGGCCAGTTCATTGGCAACGGGGATTCCGCTCAAGGAGTAGCCACTAATTCTGAAGCAGGAAACTATCAGCTTCCTGCTTCAGATTTAGTTCAGAGCGGGGGGAGCTCCTCTGCTCGCCGAAGACTCCCCGGCATCGTTGCCAACCTCCATTTCATAAATTTCTGGACAACGGAGCTAAAAATCACGGACAGACCAAATATTTTACGGACAAAATCAAGAGTAAGCCCCAATGCACACGACCGTAGATTTTGTGCGTAATACCGGACCCATTCATTTCTATGGCCGTAGAAACCTTCCGTAAAAAATAGGACATGTCCTATTTTTTTATTTTATGGGCCATGGTCCTATACTTTATAATGGGAACACGGTCCGCAACTGTGGATGACTGTCCGCAGCCGTCCATGGCCGTAATCACAGATTGTAATTACGGGCACGGTCATGTGCATGGGGCCTCAGTGATAATAAAGAGCATAACTAACACCTTTTATAAGTGATCTCACGAGTGGGATAGTAAAAAGAAGAGTACGGGCATAACTGAAGTTGAATTAAAAAACAATTAAAGTAAGGCTTCTTTCACACTAGCGTTTCTATACGTTTACCTCTCTTCCGTCAGACAATTAAAATATTAATAATATTTAAAAAAAAAAAAAAACCCTGCCAGGTTTTGAAGCTATCAGGTTCAACACATGCCAAACAGTAGTAGTTGAGGGTCAATTCAATAATGGCGGGCACTGTTCCAATCTTTCCTGCCGGCACCATCTGTCTGCTGCGTGGGGGTGTAAACTGGTCAGAGACTCAGAGTCAGACTGGCTGCCACATGCACGAGACTCACCAGTCACAGCCCCACTTGTAGCTTTCCCACGCTAACTAAGCACGGGAAAGCTACAAGCGGGGCTGTGACTATTGAGTCGGACACTCAATCCATTTGCACCCCCCTGCCTGGTCTCTGGACATGAGGTCAGGACCTGGTGACGCACACGTTACTGGTCCCGGCACCGACCCAATGACGGTCTGTGTGTCTGTGACTGAGGTCACCCCAGTCAGAGACAGTTGGTAACACACAACGCTTCTTTAAGCGCTGTGCTCGGGGAAGCCATTGACAGTACTGTCCATATATGAGCGGAATCCCCGTTGCCGACTCTGGCCGGAGATTCCGCTCATAAATGGACTGTACCGTCAATGGCTTCCCCGAGCACAGCGCTTACGCTTACAGTAGCACTGTGCCCGGGGAGCCCTCGGCGAGCGGAGGAACTCCCTCTGGTCCTCCGTTATGAACTAATTCTGAAGCAGGGAGCTGATGGTTCCCTGCTTCAGAATTAGTTTTACAGCGGGACATAACCCCGGCTGCCCGGGATAGCGGGACACCGCCCAGAATCCGGCACTGTCCGGCTGAATCTTGGACGTTTGGGAGGTATGATTCTCCTTGTGTTGTTTCTCGTGTTATTTCCCCCCCTTTCTGCTATGGGTTCTCTTCCAGGTGTCACTGTTATGTTCTGTACTAAAAAATATCCTGGCAGGGTTTTGCAGTATCATCAGTGGAGTCAGATTCTCCAGTAGTGAAGTCAATGTTAGTGGTCATCTTTCTTCTCTGGGCTCTACCCTGTTCTCACCATTATTGAGAATATGTTGATCCTTGTATAATGGATTACCAATTATCAGCACGACCCAAGCGATAATATTCTATTTCTTATGCAATTTATCTCACTTTGTTTGTTTGATCTCAGTGTAATATTGTGTTAAAAAGTGTCCATTTTGTCTTTACATATCTGAAACTCTTGGTGTGACAACAGTGTCTTTAGCTCAGTGGCGTAACTACCGCTGTAGCAGCCGTAGCCGCCCGCCGACACGGCCCACCCCATGGCTGGAGGTTCTGCTAGCAGCCGCTATGGCTGCTACAGCGCGACGCCACTGAAGGGGTTGTTCCTACAAAATACATGCATCCCCACACCCAGCGATAAGGAGAACAGGGGATCGAAAGTCCCCCCCCCCCCCCCGAAGTTCTCCATGACAAACCTCAGACTTCTGGGGTCTGTCGGCAGCTCCATAGAAATGAATTGTGCACCGGTCACGCTTTTGCACATGCGTGACCAGCGCTCCTTTCATTTTTATTGAACTGCGCAGACCCCGGAAGTCCGAGGTTTCTCATGGAGAACTTCGGGGGACTTTCGGTCTCCCGTTCTCCTTATCGCTGCCAGCGATCACACATGTATCCCCTATCCTGTGGATAGGGGATACATCTCTTTTGTAGGAGAAACTATAGGCAGTTTTTTGGGGGGGTTGGGGGCTGCATGGCGTTACCTACAGGGGGGTTTGGGGCTGTAAGGCGTTATCTAGAGGGGGGCTGTATGGCGCTATCTACAGGGGGCTGTATGGCGTTATCTACAGGGGGGCTATATGGGGTTATCTACAGGGGGCTATATGGCGTTATCTACAGGGGGGGCTGTCTGGAGTTATCTACAGGGGGAGGGCTGTATGGCGTTATCTACAGGAGGCTGTATGGCGTTATCTACAGGGGGGCTGTATGGCGTTATCTACAGGGGGGCTGTATTGCGTTATCTACAGGGGGCTGTATGGTGCTATTTATAGGGGGTGCAGTGTGGCGGAATCTATAGGGAGGCACTATCTACAAGGGGGGGTTGTGTGATACCCAGGGGAGGGGGGCCCCAGTCAAAAGTTTGCTATGGGGCCCAGTCTTTCCTAGTTACGCCCCTTCTTTTGCTGTTTCTCAATGTCTTTGGTTTCCATAGTTAAATTATGATTAAGTTCTGTTTGTAGAAATTCTATATTGAGAATTATCATGTCAAAAGCATATTTATTTTATATCAGTTTAAAATTTGGACAGAACAAATCGTTGGTGGCAAACATTGTTGGTTTGAGATATGGTCGCTTACCTTGAAGTATTCTATGTACATGATAATATTCAGTCAAGTTGGTCAAATGTAGTTAAACCAATATCAGTCTCTGAGTTTCAAATTCATAGCGTCATTCAAATACATCCAGGGATCGAACATTTAAAAATGCAGCACTCATTGGAACCCTTACATAATCCTATTGAGATCCGTTTCTGTATGCATATAAGGTTTGGGCATAGTATTCGTTAATGGTTCTATTTTTCAAACAGGGTATCTCACTTGACTCCTCATTCATCGTGTTGTGCACTTCTGAAGACACCACCTCCTAGCAGGATGCAGGCAGGCCACAATTTCTAATTAAGCCAAAAAAGAATACCTATAAATTCAAGGTCATATATCAATGAGTATAGTTGCATATATAGGACCCCATGCATAGAAACACCAAAAAGTTATCCCTATATGCTATAATAAGACCAAATCAAACGTATCTTAGAAAAATACTAAATGACTTTATTGAAGACAAACAGCACAGTTGATCAAGACACTTTAAAAATTAACACCCATAAAAACAATGTACAACAGTACACAGAAAATAGACAGTGTTGAATATAGGGCAGGGCAAACAATGGTAGTGTAATGCATACTATATCATGAACTATAAAGTATGTATCCTGAGTATAAATATACTGATAATATCACCACAGCAAAGGCCTATAATATGACCCCAAAGATTGTAAGGTAACAGTCATAAAAGAGAAAAGTCGTTAAGACCTCAAGATACGCATACCAAAAACCCACCATGCGCCATTCCACTGCCACAACACTGTCAGAACACCCCAACGCGCGTTTCGCACCTGGCTTCGTCAGGGGGTGCTGGAAGAGTGTGATCAGAGGTTTTAAATAAGGGGTACACAGCTGTGCAGTGTACCACACTTACTTGTCCATAGGATATTCAGCTGGCACCTGCACGAGGAGAGGCGGCACCTCAAACACGCAGTACACGGCGTCCGGAAGTGGGCAGTGCGCAACTGCCCAGAGCCCAAGTCCATGTTGCGCCGTGAACTACGTGATGAACGGCCCCCCGCCCCGTGCATGCGCACAACAACCACAGACCACCGCATCCATCTTGGAATAGGGCAAGGCAACCACAGTTGCCCATGTCCAAGAATAGAAAGCGCTATGTATACAGGAGCGCTATTGACTATTAGAAAAAAATATATATACACATTTTATACATTTACAGAATGGCAAAGATATTATACATGAGAGCATATTTAGACATTTCAAAATATATAGATATATTATGGATCAACCATTGGTTCCAACGGATGGAATTCAAGCAACAGCACATCGTGCAATAATGTAGATGAACAAAGTGTACAGAGGGGGACCCAATGCATGCCTAGGAGCCCACTGTGCACACCAATCATAGAAATTTGGGGTGGAATGTCACCATATATGTATATATAAAATTGTATGACCAAACATCATACCAAAGGGAATAGATGGATCAAAATATGTAAATAAAAGAAAATAAAGAAATCAAAAATAAAAAATGTATAATGATATAGAAGTTGAGATGTGACATAAGTGGTTTAAATACGTACGTGAAAAACGAGTAAATATATGAAAGAATACACATTTAAAGCAAATGAATATAAGGATAAGTAATCATATATATTATAACCGTGCATAAATACTTATATGTGTATATGGCCATATGCATACACAAATAGCCAAGAATAAAATAATATTGTATAAATGTGCGTAAACGGACCAAAAAGGTCACAAAAAATGTGAAAGTATAAGAAAAATAATACAATTAGGAGTGCAATTAAAGCACAATAGTGTGGCTTCAAAACAACAAAAATAATAAAAAAAGAAGTGAAAAGACATATGGATAGAAAAAAGCATATGATAATCAAAAACGTGTTAGAACGAAACATCCATCAATGTTATAATGCATCCATGAAATACCAGGATATAGAGACAATCCACTGCAAAAATAACTGTACCAGATCATGAGCAAAAATATCACTATTACTACCTAATGCGAACATCGCATAACCACAGAATAGGGAAAAAAGAGGTTAAAAAAACCAATCATTATATTGCAAATATTCACAGAGGATATAGACACCGGAACCTCATTTGTATCACAAAATATAAGATAACTATCGTAATGTGCCTCCAATGCAACCATGCACCTCAATGTAAACATGCACCTCATGCGCCTCCAATATAACCGATACAGTCCACTCTGAAAAGACAAGCAAGCAGAAGTTAGATAATAAATCCTCCCTACACACAAAAGGATAAAACATAACAGAGGTTGGCACCTACTAGAGATTCACATTATAGAAACGGAGCAAAACTGATCATTTCATTAAGCCCCTTAGGAAAAACGGTTTGTAATTTCACAATCCATTCACATTCTCGTTGGGCAAGGATTCTCTGAACATTACCCCCTCTGTTGCCTAGAGAGATCTTATCAATTCCCCTGAAGGTGAGAAGTCTCCAATTACCTTGGTGGTGGTCACGAAAATGGCGAGGTATCGGTTTCAGTTTGCTTAACTTTTCAGGATCATCAGTTTTCATAGCACCCTTTATGTCCCTTACATGTTCAAGGATTCTCACGCGAAGTTTTCTAGAAGTGAGACCCACATATATTAGTCGACATGGACAAATGGCATAATAAACCACAGTAGTTGAATGGCAAGTGATGTTGTGACAGATCTTATATTCTCTTGACCCAGAAGAATCACTAAAATTTAAAGATCTAGTCATGAGGGAACATGCCCCACAATCACCACAGGGGTATGAACCCCACTTTGGTCCTTTGGAATTAAATATGAACCCTGAGGTAGGAGCTACATAATGGCTCTTGACTAATATATCCCTTAGATTACGTGATCTACGTGAAGTCATAAGGGGATAATCTGATAGCACTACACTCAAGTCCATATCAGTGTGGAGAATTGGCCAAAACCTCTCAAAAATCGATTTCATTTCTCTCCATTGAGCATGATATCCAGTAATGAACCTTACCTCTTCATTGCTGTTCTTTTTCTTAGATTTAGGTATGAGTAGGTCGCTTCGTTGCGTATTTTTGGCTCTCATGTATCCTTGCTCAATATCCATAGATTTGTACCCTCTAGCACGAAACCTGTTAGAGAGGTCAGTGGCCTGATTCTCAAAGGCTGATTCTGTGGAACATATCCGACGTGCTCTTAAAAATTGTCCCGTTGGAACTGCTCTCAGTGTCTGTGGGGGATGAGATGATTTAGCATAAAGGAAGGAATTGACTGATGTGCTTTTCCTGAAAATGTCAGTGACAATTGATCCATCTATGTCACTAGTGAGTCTGATGTCAAGAAACTCAACATCAGTGCGACTCATTTTGGAAGTCAAACGGATGTTGAGCTGGTTGACATTCAGATTCACAAGAAACCTGTCAAGCTTCTCTCTCTCACCATGCCAGAGAAATAGTATGTCATCGATGAAGCGCATCCAAATCAGGACGCCTCCATCATCAGCATCAGGCAACTGAAGATTCTGCTCCCAATGGCCAAGAAAAAGGTTGGCATATGAGGGCGCACAAGTGGCCCCCATTGCCACACCCCTCTTTTGTAGAAAATATTGATCCTTGAAAAGGAATAGATTGTGATGTAAAACAAAATCCAGTAATACAATCAACAGATCGATAAGATCGGGTTCCAAGTTGGTCCCATTTAAGTAGAACCTAGCAGCTTCAATACCATGTTTGTGTTCAATTGAGGTATAGAGTGACTCCACGTCACATGTCACAAAGAAGTCATCATGACCCATAAAAACCCCCTCTAACCTATTCAAGACATCCGTGGAATCACGAATATATGAAGGTAATTCGCACACAAGGGGTTTAAGATAATGGTCAATGAAGCGACAAACCGTTTCACACAATCTTCCATTGCCCGAAACTATCGGTCTTCCCGGAGGGTCCACTAGATTTTTGTGGACCTTGGGGAGCAGGGTTGCTAAGATGGGTTTATCAACAATAAGACCATCAAGTATGGTTTTGGGTATAATGTTGGATTCAAAAGCCTTCCATAGAATTTGGTCTAATTGGGTCTTAAAACTGCCAAGAGGGCATCCATCCAATTTTTGATAACATGACACATCATTGAGCTGTCTAAAGGCTTCTCTCTCGTATTTTTCAACAGGCCACAATACCACATTTCCACCTTTGTCAGCTGGCTTGATAACCACTGATTTCATTCTTTTCAGTTGTTCCAGGGCCTCACGTTGTGCCCCATTTAAATTGTCATGTGTACGATGTGAAGACAATTTACTCAAATCATTAGTAACCAGTCTCACAAAGGTGTCAACTGCAGGACACATTGACAAAGGAGGAAATGTGGTAGAGCGCCCCCTAACTCCCAACGGGAATTTATGTTCAACAATTGGTTCTTGTTCCCTTAAAAGCTCATCAAGAGCCCTAAGGGTCAGTTGTTCATCCTTTCCTGTAAAAAGTTGCACATCATATCTAGAAAAGTGCTTTTTAAAAAGCAGTTTCCTAGCAAAGAGGTGTACATCCTTGACAGCCTCAAAAAAATCTAAATAAGATACTGGAGAGAAGGTCAGACCCATTCCCAACACTTCTAACTGTGCCTGTGTTAATATCTCATTGGACAAATTAATTACCTTTAGTTGATCTTTGCCTGTCTGTTCCTGAGGTTCATCCCTCCATCTAAAGGCTTGTTTCTTTTGCTTTTGCCCATTAGATGTCCTGTATCTTGCTCCCATCTTGAGTGTTTGCCTAAAAAACGACCAGTTAATGGTCCTTCATTAGAAGATGACGATGTATAACCCGATCGTGATCTAGATCTTGATCTTGACCTCATAGAATGTTGCCAATTCCACCTAAAGACACGATCATTCTGGTAATCAGAGAGGTCACGCTGAAATTTCTTCATTTTAAATTGTTGGATCTCTTTTTCCCATTTGAGAAATTCACTATCTAATTCCTTTTCAAAGGTAAACATCTCCTCTGCCGTCATTTTCGCCTTCAAATCTTGCTGTAGTGGTTCAATTTCACTCTCTAGTACTTCAAGGGTCTGTTTATCACATCCTATCAGTAGCTCTAACATCGTTCTGGAGCAGATTTTACATGCATCTTCCCACCTCTGTCTGAATAGGTCGTCGTCAACGGGAAATGCAGGTGTAATTTTAACTCTCAATCCCCTAGGGATGATATCCTTACTGAGGTAATGCTCCAGAGAAGCCTTGTTCCACCATGTTCTGGTCCGCTTTTCCAATAAGAATTTAATACGTAGCTGAATATCTCTATTCAAAGTTACATAGGTGCCAACCTCTGAATGTCACTTTTAAAAACATCTGACAACTGAGTGACCCAATTTTGGTCACGACCACGATAATCCATACCAGGACCTGTATTCACCAAAAAGACAGTAATTAAGCCAAAAAAGAATACCTATAAATTCAAGGTCATATATTAATGAGTATAGTTGCATATATAGGACCCCATGCATAGAAACACCAAAAAGTTATCCCTATATGCTATAATAAGACCAAATCAAACGTATCTTACAAAAATACAAAATTACTTTATTGAAGACAAACAGCACAGTTGATCAAGACACTTTAAAAATTAAGACCCATAAAAACAATGTACAACAGTACACAGAAAATAGACAGTGTTGAATATAGGGCAGGGCAAACAATGGTAGTGTAATGCATACTATATCATGAACTATAAAGTATGTATCCTGAGTATAAATATACTGACAATATCACCACAGCAAAGGCCTATAATATGACCCCAAAGATTGTAAGGTAACAGTCATAAAAGAGAAAAGTCGTTAAGACCTCGAGATACGCATACCAAAAACTCACCATGCGCCATTCCAGGGGAGGGGGGCCCCAGTCAAAAGTTTGCTATGGGGCCCAGTTTTTCCTAGTTACGCCCCTTCTTTAGCTGTTTCTCAATGTCTTTGGTTTCCATAGTTAAATTATGATTAAGTTCTGTTTGTAGAAATTCTATATTGAGAATTATCATGTCAAAAGCATATTTATTTTATATCAGTTTAAAATTTGGACAGAACAAATCGTTGGTGGCAAACATTGTTGGTTTGAGATATGGTCGCTTACCTTGAAGTATTCTATGTACATGATAATATTCAGTCAAGTTGGTCAAATGTAGTTAAACCAATATCAGTCTCTGAGCTTCAAATTCATAGCGTCATTCAAATACATCCAGGGATCGAACATTTAAAAATGCAGCACTCATTGGAACCCTTACATAATCCTATTGAGATCCGTTTCTGTATGCATATAAGGTTTGGGCATAGTATTCGTTAATGGTTCTATTTTTCAAACAGGGTATCTCACTTGACTCCTCATTCATCGTGTTGTGCACTTCTGAAGACACCACCTCCTAGCAGGATGCAGGCAGGCCACAATTTCTATATAGAGGGAGATTGCACAGGTGCAGATACTGATAAAATAGCCACTCACCCGCCTCCTATTCATGAGGTGGGTGGCTATCTAGTATAAACATTGCACACAGATAAGGCTTCCATAAGTGTGCCAGTCCCATGATTGTGTGTAGTGCACCAGGCTGGCTTACAGCCTATTAGTTACGCCCATCGTACTCCATCAGGCAGGCTTCTCAACACATATCAGGCGCACTACAGCAAGTGCTGACATTCCAATTGTGGCCTGTCTCCATCCTGCTAGGAGGTGGTGTTTTTACCTGCTCCTATTTCAGTAAGTGGCCATGCTTTGTGTGTGTTTTTGAGTAAATTTATGTCTCTTTAGCTGTTGTGACATTTCTGAAGACCAAAAAACATAAAAAACATGGAAAAGCAAAACCGCAGCAGACTTGATTTTACACCGAGCATGAGCATTTGGTAGTGACATCAAAGTTGTTGATTCCACAACATGACAACGGAGTTAGGCCTCATGCACACGACCATACAGTATTTACAGGATGTAAGTACGGTACGGACAGTCCGCCAGCGGGCCGCAGAGTGTCATCCGCAATTGCGGGCCGTGTTCACATTAGAAAGTATAGGAGCACGGTCTGTAAATGCAAAAACAGGACATTCGTATTTTTTGCAGGTCATTTATACGGTCCGGACACACACCCATAAATATACGGGAAGGTGTCCGTGGTCGATAGCAATAGATAGATATACTGAATGGGATATGAGTATTTGAGCTTAGAAATTACCCAACTATTGTAAGGGGTCGTAACTTTGCATATTTCCTGTATGCTGTCTCTGGTACAATAAATAAGATACAATAAATATGATGCTATAGCTTATATTGCCTTTTGGATTTCTGTTTTCGGAGTGAAGACCATCCCATATTTGCTTTCCTGCATCCGCTTAATAAATCAAGTCT
The DNA here is from genome assembly GCF_050947455.1 of Rhinoderma darwinii. Taxonomy (NCBI): domain Eukaryota; kingdom Metazoa; phylum Chordata; class Amphibia; order Anura; family Rhinodermatidae; genus Rhinoderma; species Rhinoderma darwinii. The sequence continues at coordinate 76,524,728 of NC_134696.1, read as the reverse complement.
GCTGCGGTCTTGCAGTTTACAAATTTTTAATGGTTTTGTGCCGTACATCCACGTGACCACTGCAGCCAATCACTGGCCTCAGCGATGATGTGCCATTGATGCTAACATCAGCGCCGAGGCCAGTGATGGTTGCAGTCATCACTGCAGCAAAATAAGTAAATACCGACTGGGACCACCTAAGCATTGGTGCTGCTGTGGGGGGGGGGGAATGCAGTGAGTGATGTTTAATTTTATTATTTTAGAACATTTCCTGCTCCCACATGAATTTATTAAATCTTGGACAACCCTTTTAAGCTGCAATATTTTAACCTATGTGTGTTCTTTCTTTCTCTTCTAAGTGGATGGTGAGAAAAGAATTTCTCTTATATTTAAAGAGGAAGAAGAAAAAACAGCAATGCTGTCAAAGGCATTGATCGTCAAAGCGATTTCAGCTTTCAATCTACTGTTTGCCTTGAGCCTTCTGTGAGTGTTGGCCATTATTTCCTTTGAATCATATGTGTTGGGCTTCATTATTACTCCATAAGTAAGATACCATAAAGAAATGGCGGGCATCGTAAATAATGTAGGGGTGTAAAACCAGCGTCAAACGATAATAAGAGACAAAATGAAAAAGGGACTACAGACAAAAGTTATGGACACCCATAATGATTAGTAATATAAGAAAAATACTTTATTAACCCCTTAGTGACAAGCCTATTTTAGGCCTTAATTACCAAGCTATTTTTTACGTTTTCGTCTCATTCAAAGAGCTAGCATAGCTATATAAGGTCTTGTTTTTTGTGCGACAAGTTGTGTTTTTTAATAGCACCATTTTGGGGTACATATAATTTATTGATTAACTTTTATTAACTTTTTTTAATAGAATAGAAAAAAAAACAGCAATCTCGGCACACTTTTTTGCATCCTAAATTTACGCCGTTTACCGTGTGGTATAAATAACACAATAACTTTATTCAGTGGGTTGTTATGATTGCAACAATACCAAATTTATATAGTTTTTGTATGTTTTACTACTTTTACATAGTAAAAACACTTTTTTTTCAAAATTATTTGTTTTTGTGTCTCCATATTTCAAGAGCCATAACTTTTTTATTTTTCCGCCGATGCAGCGGTAGGAGGGCTTTTATATTGCGGGATGGCGTGTAGTTTTTATTGGTACCATTTTGGAGTAGATGTGGCTTTTTGATAACTTTTTATCACATTTTGATTAAGGCAGGATTCACAGAAAACAGTAATTTTTTTTAATTTTTTTACGGTGTTCATCGTGCGGGTTAACTAATAACTTTATAGTTGGGGTTGTTACGGAGGCAGCGATACCAAATATATGTGCCTTTTTTTGTTTTTTTAATAATAAAGCATTTAGTAAGGGGACAATGCCATCAATCCGATCGCTTTTATAATACACTGCAATACTTCTGTATTGCAGTGTATTACTGCCTGTCCGTGTAAAACGGACAGGCATCTGCTAGGCCATGTCTTTATTAGGCCCCCTGGCTGCCATAGAAAGCACCGGTACTTTGCGATCACACACGGGATGCCGATGGGTTGGGAGAGGGAGCTCCCCAAAACTATTGAGCGCCGCATCTGAGGGGTTAAACGGGTGAGATTGATACTGATATCGTTCCCACCCGTTAGAGCATGGATGCTCTCAGCCCTCAGCTTCCTCTGGTAGCTGAGAGCAGAGAGATTTAACTGCTCCCTGCCCTATTTAGTTATTCCGATGCAGCGCCGTAAAAAGGCAATTGCACCGGAATAAAGCCCGTTAGTGGCCGCCGTAAAAACACTAATGGGCGGTCACTAACGGGTTAATAAATAATATACAAGAGAAAATATATAGACACCTACAAACCATACACTTTAAAACACGACTAAAAACAGGATTCAAAATTCAAATGAGGGTCACAAAGGATAACGTGACTCTCTTGTGGTGAAAACACCAAAATGAGGCATAAAACCAGACCAAAGATGTTACTCACAAATGCTCTCTATATAATGTTGTATTTTCAAATAAAGTGCTATATGCTTAAAAGAGTATATAATATAAATATAATACTTTTTAATATATGTGCATTAAAAAGAGAGCCAGTTATAATGAATGCTATGTTTAGGTCACACGACAAATTTGCAGTTGTATGGGTCAGTAAATGGGCTGTGACTTTAAAGTCGCACCAAGAGTGATTCATTTATTATAGAATTACACCACTTTTCTGTTTGAATACGTTTAGGCCGGTACTGCCAGCACTGTCCAGTAGGGTGCACTTTATTTTGCAAAAAGAGCTTGCCATGTTGGGGTTTAAAGGGGTTGTCCACTACCAGACAACTGATGACTAATCCACCAGATAGGTCAACGGTATATGATTGGTGAGGGTCCGACACCCGGACTGCGGGCACCGGATGTTATGTCAGAGTGTACAGTGTACGGAGCCCAAAGCAGTTGGCTCTGTACTCTACATAATGACCGTGCTGCAGAACTGCAGCTCTGCTCCTATTCACTTGAATAGGAGCAGAGCTACAGTACTGCAGCTCGGCTGCTATTCTGTAACTGTAGTCATAGGCCTCCGGCATGGCCGGAGCAGCTGATCGGTGTGGGGTCCGGTAGACAGACCCGCACTGATCATACACTGATGACCTATCCATTGGACAGGTCATCAGTTGTCCGGTGGGGATAACCCCATTAAGACACAGATACAATTGTAAGTGGTGGTCAGAACTTGACAAGTGGGACTGTAATTTTACAACATTTGGGCTGGTGAAAAGTAGTGAGAAAATGAAAATGTGAAAACATCTTACCTCTGAAGTGATTAGCAGAGAGTAGATGTAGCTTCATGTAGGCACACACCCTAGAACACTTTAAAAAGGAGTGCCGATCGTCAACACAGCCGTAGAAATGTCTGGGCCGTAAAAATTACCTGCAAAAAATAGGACACGTCCTATTTTTTTCATTTACGAACCGTGCTCCTATACTTTTATAGCACGGCTCGCAAATGCGGGTGAGCGTTTGCGGCCCGTCCGTGGAGTATTTACTTACCGTAAATACTACATGGACGTGAACATGAGGCCTTAGGCCGCATTTACACGAGCATGTTTGGTCCATGATATACAGTCCGTATGTCGGCCGCATTTCCCGGACTGAACACACTGCAGGGAGCCGGGCTCAGGGCCGCCATCAGGGGGGTATTAGGGGTACTACTGTAGGGGGCCCGGCCAAACTTAATTGAAAGGGGGGCCCGGCAACTGCCGCGACTTGCCTTTGTTAGAAAAAAACAGGCCCCTGCAATGGGGCCTGTTCTTTTCACCAAAGCAATGTCGTGAGCTGCGGGCCCCCCTCTCATCAAACACCGCTGTGAGCTGCGGGCCCCCCTCTCATCTAACACTGCCGTGAAACACCGCGCGCGACCGCGCGCGCGAACGACCGCAAGCGCGCGCCGGCGCGCTCGTTACCGCAAACGCGCGCTCACGCGCGAACGACCTGGGGAAGGCTGGAAAGCAACCCGCTCGTGCCCGCCGCCGGGATACAGCGACCAATCAACTGGGAAGAACAGCGGCGCACAGTCTAATTACCTGCTGGCCCGCCTCCGACTCCTCGTCCTCCTCCTCCGCCTCCTCGTCCTCCTCCTCGGCCTCCTCGTCCAGCGCCTCCTCGTCCGACTCCGCCTCCGCCTCCTCCTTCTTCTCCTCCTCCAGAGCGTAGCTGCGTAAGGAGAGGGGGAGGAGTCCAGTTCTTGCGCGACGGCAGGAGTTCTTCGATCCCCGCAATTTTCTGGAGCCTGGAGGTGAAGGACGACATCTGGACCGAAGACATCGCCTGACGAGGACTGGAGAGGGAGCAGCTCTTCTGACACAGTGAGTAAAGTGTCTGAAAGTGCTGTTTATGTATGGCCCTGTTCACACAGAGTATTTTTGCAGGCCAAAAAAATCTGCCTCAAAATTCCTTAAAGAATTTTGAGGCAGATTTTGACCTGCCCACACTATCTTGCCGCGTTTTTTGCTGCGTTTTTTGCCCGCGGCGATTGAGGACAGCAGACAAAAAAGGCAGCGAAAAATGCATTTTCTGCCTCCCATTGATTTCGATGGGAGGTCAGAGGCAGAACCGCGGCAAGAAAGGACGTGCTGCTTTTTCTTTTTTCCGCGACTGGCTCCCATTGATTTCAGATTAAATCAATGGGAGGCGGTTTTGGAAGTTGTTTGGTGCTGATTCTGACGCAGTGTCCGAGTCAATATCAAGGCCCAAAAACTCTGTGAACTGGGCCTTATTGTTAGGGCTTATTCAGACGAACGTGTAATACGTCCGTGCAACGTGTGTGATTTTCACGCGCCTCGCACGGACCTATGTTAGTCTATGGGGCCGTGCGGACTGCCAGTGATTTTCACGCAGCGTGTGTCCGTGTGTCCGCTGCGTAAAACTCACGACATGTCCAATATTTGTGCATTGTTCGCGCATCACGCACCCATTGAAGTCAATGGGTGCGTGAAAGTCACGCCCAGCACATGGAAGCACTCCCGCAGCCGTATAAACTATGAATGAAAACAGAAAAGCACCACGTGCTACAAACATACAAACAGAGTGTCATTATGATGGCGGCTGCGCGAAAATCACGCAGCCACGCATCATACGCTGCTGACACACGGAGCTGTTATGGACCTTTTGCATGCGCAAAACGCCACGTTTTTTGCGCACGCAGAAATCACCCGCTCGTGTAAATCCGGCCTTAGGGTAGGAACACACTAGGCATGAACACTGTGGATTTTATGCAACACATTTTATTGTGGAAAATCCACAGTGTATCACAGTCACAGCCGAGTGGATGAGATTTGAACAAATCTCATCCACACGCTGCAAAAAAAATTGACCTGCAGTGTGGCTTTTTAGGCCGCAGCATGTCAATTTATGCTGCAGAATCGCCACTCGTCTGGTGCGGAAATGCTGCGGTTCTGCCGCAAAAATCACAAAAGAGAAAAAAAAAAGGCACTTTTTTAAATTGATAAAAAAGTTTATACTTACCCCGGCCGTAGTCCTGGTGACGCGATCTTCTATTCTTAGCGCAGCTCCTGGAGCTGCTGCGGGTCTCTAAATAGGCAGTTGGTCCAGTAAAATTTGGAATTATTTTTTTTTGTGAACCAGCTTAAAAAAATACAAAACTTTTGTGTTAGGGCCTGTTCACATCACCGTTCGCTTCCGCTCCGGGGTTCCGTCTGAGGTTTCTGTCAGGTGAACCCCGCAACGGAAAGTGAAAGTGACAGCACAGCTTCCGTTTCAGTCACCATTGATCTCAATGGTGACGGAAACATCGCTAATGGTTTCCGTTCGTCACCATTCCGGCTGGTTTTTGGACGGAATCAATAGTGCAGTCGACTGCGCTAATTGTGACGGAAGCTGTGCTGTCACTTTCACTTTCCGTTGCGGGGTTCACCCGACGGAAACCTCAGATGGAACCCCGGAGCGGAAGCGAACGGTGATGTGAACAGGCCCGAACACAAAAGTTTTGTATTTTTTTAAGCTGGTTCACAAAAAAAAATAATTCCAAATTCTACTGGACCAACTGCCTATTTAGAGAGCGGCAGCAGCTCCAGGAGCGACATCATAAGGGACACACTAGGCGGATATGCTGAGTAAAACTACACAGCTTATCCGCCCCGGTAGCCGCAGGGAATTCTGCCAGCAAAACCGCACCAAATAGTGGCGCAGGTTTGGTGAGGCATGTCCGCTGCGGGAATCCTGCAGGGAAAAAAAAGTTTAGACTTCCCCCGGCCGTAGTCCTGGTGACGCATCTCTCTCTTCTGAACGTAGCCCCGCCTCCTGGGATGACGCTGTAGACCATGTGACCGCTGCAGCGGTCACATGGGATGAAAAGTCATGACAGGAGGCCGAGCTGCGCTAAGACTAGAGGATCGCGTCACCAGGACTACGGCCGGGGCAAGTCTAAACTTTTTTATAAATTTAAAAAAGTGCCTTTTTATTTTTTCTCATGTGTGATTTTTGCGGCAGAACCGCAGCATTTCCACAACAGAGGAGCAGCGATCCCACAGAATACATTGACACGCTGCGGCTTAAAAAGCCAAAAGCCACACTGCAGGTCAATTTTTTTTGCAGAGTGTGGATGAGATTTGTTCATATCTCATCCACTCTGCTGCGACTGTGATACGCTGCGGATTTTCCACAATAAAATGTGTTGCATAAAATCCGCAGTGTTCATGCCTAGTGTGTTCCTACCCTAAGGCCGGATTCACACGAGCGCGTGCTATTTGCGCGCGCAAAAACATGGCGTTTTGCGCATGCAAAAGGTCCATAACAGCTCCGTGTGGCAGCAGCGTATGATGCGCGGCTGCGTGATTTTCGCGCCATCATTATGACACTCTGTTTGTATGTTTGTAGCACGTGGTGCTTTTCTGTTTTCATTCATAGTTTATACGGTTGCGGAAGTGCTGGGCGTGACTTTCACGCACCCATTGACTTCAATGGGTGCGTGATGCGCGAACAATGCACAAATATAGGACATGTCGTGAGTTTTACGCAGCGGACACACGCTGCATGAAAATCACTGACAGTCCGCACGGCCCCATAGAGTAACATAGGTCCGTGTGAAAATCACGCGCGTTGCACGGACGTATTACACGTTCGTCTGAATAAGCCCTAACAATAAGGCCCAGTTCACAGACTTTTTGGGCCTTGATATTGACTCGGACACTGCGTCAGAATCAGCACCAAAAAACTTCCAAAACCGCCTCCCATTGATTTAATCTGAAATCAATGAGAGCCAGTCGCGGAAAAAAGAAAAAGCAGCACGTCCTTTCTTGCCGCGGTTCTGCCTCTGACCTCCCATCGAAATCAATGGGAGGCAGAAAATGCATTTTTCCCTGCGTTTTTTGTCTGCTGTCCTCAATCGCAGCGGGCAAAAAACGCGGCAAGATAGTGTGGGCAGGTCAATATCTGCCTCAAAATTCGGTGCGCGGTTCCAGGCGGTCGCGGGTGCCCATGCGCAGGAGTTTGCGGGTGCGCGCGATCGGTCGCACGGGCGGCGGTGTTTGACGGCCCCATGACGACCCCCATGCTACCCAGGGCCGCCATCAGGGGGGGTATTATGGGTACTGATGTGAGAGGCCCGGCCAAACCTAATTGAAAGGGGGGCCCGCAGCTCACAACATTCTTTTGGTGAAAAAAACGGGCCCCATTGCAGGGGCCTGTTTTTTTTCTACCAAAGGCAAGTCGCGGCAGTTTGCCGGGCCCCCCTTTCAATTAGGTTTGGCCGGGCCTCTCACATCAGTACCCCTAATACCCCCCCTGATGGCCGCCCTGGGTACCATGATATAGTGCTGGACGGAGTACCGTTAACAGGCGGTGCCACGGTAGGGGGGCCCAAAAAATTTAGCTGTAGGGGGCCCTGAAATTCCTGATGGCGGCCCTGGCCGGGCTCCTAGCATCATAGTTATCTATGACTCTAGGAGTTCTTGCCTTGCTGCAGGAAAACTGTCCCATACTGTAATCATGTTTTCAGTACCGGACAGTTTTCCGCAGCGAGGCATAGATAACTATGACGATAGGAGCCCGGCTCCCTGCAGTGTGTTCGGTCCGGGAACTGCCAGCATACAGTCCATATATCACGGACCGAAAATGCTCGTGTAAATCTGGCCTTACTCTGGAGAGGTGCATGCCCAGTAAAAAGGGTTATTAGCCCAATGAGAAATCATATGCCTGATAGGAAGTAGCTGGACGTAATTGCTTCTTGTGTAAGGGTATGTTCACACGGCTTATCAGAAAAATCTGAAGCAGAATGCCTGCAAACATCTGCCCATTGATTTCAATGAGAAAAACGGCGTTCTGTTCCGTAGGAGCGTTTTTTACGCGGCCGTTTTTAAAAACGGCCACGTAAAAAAATGCCCGCGAAATAGAACTGCATGTCCCTTCTTGAGCCGTTTTCGGAGGCCGTTATTCATAGAAAACCGCTCCAAAAACCGCTGCGAAAAACGTGATTTTGATTAAAAATACGGCTGAAAATCCGGAGCTGTTTTCTCTTGAAAACAGCTCTGTATATTCAGACGTTTTTAGCTAAGCGTCTGCACATACCCTAAGACTCTAAAAGTAAGAGGAGTTTAAAGCACAAACAACTAAATTAGAAAACTGCACACAATCACCAAACATCAAGTTAAAATTTTTTAGTGGAGATGTATTTTAATATTTTGCTTTATCTTTTCAGGCCATTGATGTACTGGATGAGAATGAAATCACTCACTAAAAGAACAATGGTTGTATAAACAAATATAGGGACACTAGAAAATGTTGGGTCGCTCACTAAAAAAAGTATTAGTGTGTTTAGATCCTTTTGTTTGTACACATTTTTTTATTTCTTTTACATTTTCATTTATTATTTCCATTTTTACCTTACAGGGGATGTCTGGTAATTTTTAACTTATGGCCTATCCTAAGGATAGGTCATCAATATCAGATTAAAGGGCCGGAGGTCAGGGCCGGCCATAGGGGTGTGGGAGCTGTGTGAGCGCACAGGGTGCCGCCCCCTCCAAGCATGTAGGGGGCGCCACTGGGCTCTGCCTCTTCTGTTCTTAGTTACATACACAGAGTAAATAACAGCCGAGGAGCAGAGGAGGAAGCTCCGCCCACAGCCGTCTTGCAAGAAGCCGGTGATCCTGTCAGCAAGGAGAGATGGTGAGTGTGTGTGTGTGTAGTGGGTATTGGGTATGTGTCTCTGTGTTTGTATGTGTATATGTTAGTGTGTGTGTGTGTGTGTGTGTGCGTATAGTGGATATACAGTATGTGTCTCGAAGTTTGTATGTGTATATGTTAGTGTGTGTATATAATGTGTGTCTCTGTGTATACAGTATGTGTCTCTGTTTGTGTGTGTGTGTGTGTGTGTGTGTGTGTGTGTGTGTGTGTGTGTGTGTGTGTGTGTCTGCATGTTTTTGTCTCTTTATAAAAGTGTGTGTTCAATATTAAAGTTGAATAGATAAAACAAAGATATCTATGCTGACTCCTATATGCCCTGCTGCCCCTATATACCCTGCTGTCCCATATATATCCTGTTGCCCCTATATATCCTGTTGCCCCTATATATCCTGTTGCCCCCTATATAACCTGCTGCCCCTTATATATCCTGCTGCCTCCTATATACCCTGATGTCCCTTATATATCCTGATGCCCCCTATATATCCTGCTGCCCCCAATATATCCTGCTGCCCCCAATATATCCTGCTGCGCCCTACATATCCTGCTGCCTCCTATATATCCTGATGCCCCTATATGTCCTGCTGCCCCTATATATCCTGCTGCCCCTATATATCCTGTTGCCCCTATTTATCCTGCTGCCACCTATATATCCTGCTGCCCCCTATATATCCTGCTTCCCCTATATATCCTGCTGCCTCTAATATACTCTGCTGCCCTTATATACCCTGCTGCCCCTATATACCCTGTTGCCCCTTTATACCCTGTTGCCCCTTTATACCCTGCTGCCCCTATATATCCTGCTGCCCCTTATATATCCTGCTGCTTTTATACTTTGCTGCCCCTTATATATTCTACTGCCTCTTATATGCCCTGCTGCCCCTATATACCCTGCTGCCCCTTATATACTCTGCTGCCCTTATATATATATATATATATATATATATATATATATATATATATGCCTCTGGGTGTGTGTGTTTATATGTGTCTGTGTGTATAGTTATCATCTATGACATTATCTGTACTCAGAGAGTTATCACTGTATTATCAGCGGTGTTACATAGGACTGCAGGTAACACTACTACATTATCTGTACTCAGAGAGTTATCACTGTGTTATCTGTAGTTTTACATAGGACTGCAGGTAACATCTATTGCATTATCTGTACTCAGAGAGTTATCACTGTTATCTGTGATGTTACATAGGACTGCAGGTAACATCCACTACATTATCTGTACTCCGTTATTACTGTGTGTTATCTGTGGTGTTACATAGGACTGTAGGTAACATCTACTACATTATCTGTACTCGGTTATTAATGTGTGTTATCTGTGGTGTTACATAGGACTGCAGGTAACATCTACTACATTATCTGTATTCAGAGAGTAATCACTGTGTGTTACATGTAGTGTTACCTAGGACTGCAGGTAACATCTACGACATTATCTCTACTCAGAAAGTTATCACTGTGTTATCAGCGGTTTTACATAGGACTGCAGGTAACATCTACGCCATTATCAGTTCTCAGAGAATTATCACTGTGTTATCTGTGGTTACATAGGACTGCAGAAAACATCCACTACATTATCTGTACTCAGAAAGTTATCACTGTGTTAACTGTGGTGTTACATAGGACTGCAGGCAACATCTACAACATTATCTCTACTCAGAGAGTTATCACTGTGTTATCAGCGGTTTTACATAGGACTGCAGGTAACATATACACCATTATCTGTACTCAGAGAGTTGTCACTGTGTTATCATTGGTGTTACATAGGACTGCAGGAAACACTACTATATTATCTGTACTCAGAGAGTTATCACTGTGTTATCTGTGGTGTTACATAGGATTGCAGGCAATTTCTACCACATTATCTGTTCTCAGTTATTACTGTGTGTTATCTGTGGTGTTACATAGGACTGCAGGCAATATCTACTACATTATCTGTACTCAGTTATTACTGTGTGTTATCTGTGGTGTTACAGTGTTACATGGGGCTGCACATGAAATCTACGACATGGAAATGTGTCTTTGTGCTAGTATATATGTGCCTTCTATGTATTTGTATATGTTCCTGCCAGTGTATTTATCTGTGTGTGTGTGTGTGTGTGTGTGTGTGTGTGTGTGTGTGTGTGTGTGTGTGTGTGTGTGTGTACATCTATATATTTACCTGTATGTATATATTCCAGATGTTTGTATGTATATTTGCCTGTATGTCTAAATATCTGCCTTTATGTATTTACAGTATATATGTTCCAGCGTGTCTATATAAGTGGTTAATTTTTGGTTTGTGTAGGGGGCAGCAATTGAGAGCCCACCACAGTTCGCCATCCAACCTAAGGCCGACCCTGCCGGCGGTGATCGTCACCTCTTAAGTGTTTACTAGGCACAGCGTCGTACACATAGGTAGCGCAATGCCTGGAATTGCAGCTCAGTCCCATTCACTCAATCCCAGCCACTCCTAATGTGTATGGCGCTGTGCATGTGCAGCCCCATCAACCAGCTGATAGGTTGGGTGCTGGGTGTCGCACCCCAACTGATCTGATATTGATGACCTAGCCTAAGGTTAGGACATCAATAAAAAATGTCCAGACAACTCATTTGACCCCTTAACGAATTATCACGTAACTATACATGATAAGGGTTAAGGGGAAGTAAGGAGCGAGCTCAAGGGCTGAGCTTGCATCATACACACCGGGTGACGGCTGTGTTACACAGCCGACACCTCACTGCAATGGGCGGGAATCAAAGATAACTTTAATTCCGCCCGTTTTACACCTTTAAATTCCACGTTCAATCGTGACCGCGGCATTTAAAGTGTTAGAATCAGGGGGGCACCCCCTCAAACAAGCTATCGCGCCCCCCGCGACCCGATCGACCGGTAACAAGGTTTGTTATGGCAGCCTGGTGGCCTAACAAAGGCCCGCAGGTCTGCCATCTTTGTACTCCTTTGAAGCTCTGCCTCTGGCAGGGCTTCAAAGGAGACTGTCAGAATCACAATATACTGCAATACATTAGTATTGCAGTATATCATGCAATCGATCGCTGCTTCAAGTCTCCTAGGGGGACTAATAAGAAAAAGTAAAAAGCAGTTAAATAAAAAAAAATTATGTTCCCAAAAAAATAAAGTATTAAAAGTAAAAAACCAAAACCTTTTAATACTATAACATTGTTTAACCCGCTCGGTGTATGCCGTAAATATATATATATATATATATATATATATATATATATATATATATATATACATAAAACACGCAAATTGCTGGTTTTTGGTCACCTTGGCGCTCCAAATAAAATGAAATAAAAAGTGATCAAAAAGTTGCATATACCTCAAAATGCCATCGGTGAAAACTACAGCTCGCCCCACAAAATTTAAGCCCTCACAGCGCTAAATTGATGGAAAAATGAAAACATTATGGCTCTTAGAATATGGCGGCACGAAAGATTTATAGTAGTTTTATTTTTTTTAAAGTGGTCAAAAATAAAACAAAACATATAAGATTGGTATCGCCCTAATCGTTTCAACCTGTAAAATAAGGTGAATATGTAGTTTATACCACCTGATAGATTCCGTAAAACCAAAACCCCCCAAAAAATGGCGTAATCGCTGTTTTTTGCCCATTTGCCCCCACAAATAATTTTTTTTCAGCTTTCCAGTACATTATGCGGTACAATAAATGGTGCCATGAAAAACGACAACTTGTCCAGCGAAAAACAAGCCCTCATATGGCTATATAGACGGGAAAATATTATAAAATTATAGCTTTTTGGAAGGTGGGGAGGAAAAAACAAAAGTGAAAATCCGAAAAGGAGGGAAGGGGTTAATGAATAAACGCTCTTATTTGTGAATGAATCTCTCCATCCCTATCCTTTCTTTTATGCATATAAACTGAATAAAACCATGAATGTAAAATAGCAACCACTAAAAATTTTACTCAGAAACAAATGGACATACTGTATATAACCTTGCATTGCACATACTGATGGACATCAGTATGTGCAATGCAAGGTTACAGAAGCGTAGCTAGGTTCTCCTGCACCCGGGACAAAGATTGCACATCCCCAAACCTTTCCTGACATTTCTTTACCCCTTGCCATGTTTGCTTTCTCAATCAATGAGGTGTTTTTTATTTATTTTTTTTAAAAAAAACAATGTTAACCCCTTAATCACCAGCCTATTTTAGACCTTAATGACCAGGCCGTTTTTTAAGTTTTTCCATCGTCGCATTCCAAGAGCTATAACCTTTTTATTTTTGCGTCGACATAGCTATATAAGGTCTTGTTTTTTGCGGGACAAGTTGTATTTTTTAATAGCACCATTTTGGGGGACATATTATTTATTGATTAACTTTTATTAACTTTTATTTGGGGGGAAATAGAAAAAAACCTGAAATTTCTCCACTCTTTTTCGCGTCTTAAATCTACGCCGTTTACCGTGTGATATAAATAACACAATAACTTTATTCAACGGGTTGTTACGATTGCAACGATACTAAATTTGTATAGTTTTTGTATGTTTTACTACTTTTACACAGTAAAAACACTTTTTTTTTCAAAATTATTTGTTTTTGTGTCTCCATATTTGAAGAGCCATAACGTTTTTATTTTTTCACCGATGCGGTTGTATGAGGGCTTTTTTTTTTGCGGGAAGACTTGTAGTTTTTATTGGTACAATTTTGGAGTAGATGCGACTTTTTTATCACTTTTTATCACATTTTTTTAAAGTCAGTATTCACAGAAAACAGCAATTTTTCCATAGTTTTTTATTACATTTTTTACGCCGTTAACCGTGCGGGTTAAATAATGTAATAGATTTATAGTCGTGGTCGTTACGGACGCGGCGATACCAAATATGTGTAACTTTTTAACTTTATTTTGTTTTTTTAATAGTAAAGCATTTTGTAAGGGGAAAAGCTGGGTTTTTCATTTTTTTTCACATTTTTTTTTAAATTTACTTTGTTAAACTTTTTTTTCACTTTTTTACTAGTCCCATTCTGCGATTGCATTTATAATACACTGCAATACTTTTGTATTGCAGTGTATTACTACCTGTCCGTTTAACACGGACAGGCATCTGCTAGGTCATGCCTGCGGCATGATCTAGCACGCATTCACTCCAGGCAGACCTGGGGGCCTTTATTAGACCCCCGGCTGCCATTGGAGACACAGACACTCGGCGATCGTATCGCCGGGTGTGGGTGGGAGAGAGATTGAGCTCCCTCCCTCTCTCCAAAACCACTCAGATGCGGTGCACGCTATTGTGCACCGCATCTGAGGGGTTAAACGGGTGAGATCGATACTAATATCAATCTCACCCGGCAGAGCAGGGACGCTCCCAGCCCTCAGCTACCTCTGGCAGCTGAGAGCAGGGAGATTTGACAGCTCCCTGCTCTGTTTACTTATTCCGATGCCGCGACGTAAAAAGTCTATGGCATCGGAATAAGGCCCGTTAGTGACCGACGTAGAAACACGATGGGCCGGTCACTAACGGGATAATGTAACTCAAGCATAAAACCCTTTGTACATTTTACAAGCAGTTTGGACCTTAACCCCTTCCCGCCCAATCACGTACAGTTACGTGATTAAAGCTGATGTCTTACCGCCTTTTCACGTAACTGTACGTGATGGAGATGAAGCTGGCTCAGGAGCTGAGCCAGCGACATCACCGCCGGGTGACAGCTGTATGTTACAGGTGTCACCCTGAGGTATCGGCCAGGACCGGAACTAGCATCCGATCCGGCCGATTAACCCCTCACATGCTGCGTTCATTAGAGATCGCAGCATGTGAGGAGTTTATAGCCACCGGCACCCCAGAAACGTAATCGCTGAGTTGCCGGTGGCTGCAAAAGCGATCGGAGGGCTTACACTTACCTCCCGGTCCGCCAGTAACGGAATCCTCCTATGCCCCGTCGTCGGCGGGGCCCAGGAGGCTTCCGGTACCATCGGCAAGATGGCGCCGGCTCAGCTTCCGGCTCAGAAGCTGAGCCGACGTCATCAGCAGTGGGTGTCCGCTGTATGTTACAGCGGACACCCCGATCTATCGCCAGGAACCGGAGCTAGCTCCGATTCCTGGCATTAACCCCTTCGATGCAGCGATCCATTGTGATCGCTGCATCCTAGAGGTTTGTAGAAAATCGGCAGCCTTGCCATGCGATGGCAAGGCTGGCGACTGTTACTATGGCAACAGGAGCCCTAACAATGGACTCCTGTCTGCCATTACGTAAGCTGATTAGGCCCAATACATACAGTTCCAATACATTGCACTACATAGGTAGTGCAATGTATTAGAACATCAAACAAACAGTTGGACCTTCAAGTCCCCTAGTGGGACTAAAAAAAAGTGTAAAAAAACACAATCGCCCTTTTTCCATTATCAAGTTATTTATTATTGAAAAAAATAATAAAGCCATACATATTTGGTATCGCTGCGACCGTAACGACCTAAACTATAAAAATATTATGTTATTTATCCAGCGCAGTGAACGCCGTAAAAAAAAAAACTCAAAAACACTGCCATAATTACTGTTTTTTTGGTCACCGTCTTCCAAAAATTTTAATAAAAAGTGATCAAAAAGTCGCATGTATCCAAAAATGGTACGTTTTTTTTATCTTATTATTATACCACCTGATTATGCCCCGATGTACTCTGCCGAGCTCACGTATGCCCCACATTATAAACGGAAACAACAGTGATACTCCAAACAAAACTATTACCAAGCAAATTCCACGCTCCAAAAGCCAAATGACGCTCCCACCCATCTGAGCCCTACAGCATGCCCAAACAACTGTTTACGTCCACATATATGGCATCGCCATACCCGGGAGAACCCTTTTAACAATTTTTGAGGTGTGTGTCCCCAGTGGCACAAGCTGGGCACAACATATTTGACAATGAATTGGCATATCTAGGGCAAAATTTTAATTTGTATCTTCGGCAGCGCAATAATTTATAGAAAAGACACGTGGGGTGAAAATGCTCACTACACCCCTTAATAAATGCCTTGAGTGGTGTCGTTTCCAAAATGGGGTCACTTCTCAGGGGTTTCTTTTATTTCACATCAAAGCCTCTGCAATTGTGAACCAATACTTTATATGTCGCCAAATTAGGCCTCAATTTTACATGGTACTCTTTCACTCCTGAGCCCTGTTGAATGTCCAGGCAAAAGATTAGGGCCACACGTAGGGTGCTTCTAAAACCGGGAAACACCGCATAAAAACTAAGAGCTGTCTTGTTATGGTGGCACAAGCCGGGCACCACATATTGGCGTATCTAAGAAAAAATTCCCATTTTCACTCTCCCACATCGTGTGCACACGAATTTCTGCAAAACACCTTTGGTGTTAACATGCTCACTACACCCCTAGGTGAATACCTTGAGGGTGTTGTTTCCAAAATGGGGTCACTTCTGGGGGGTGATCCACTGTTTTGGTTCCACAGGGACTTTGCAAATGCAACATAGCGATCAGAAACCAAATGCAGCAAAATCTGTACACCAAAAGCAAATGGCGCTCCTTCCCTTCTCAGCCCTGCCGTGTGTCTAAACAGCAGTTTATGAGCACGTGTGGGGTATTGCCGTACTCCAGAGAAGTTGCTTTACAAATGTTGGGGTTCTTTTTTTCCTTTATTTGTTGAGCAAATTAAAATTTTTTAGCTAAAGCTACGTCTTATTGAAGAAAAAGGTTTTTTTTTATTTTCACTGCCCAATTCTAATAATATCTATGAAACACCTGTGGGGTCAAAATGCTCACTACACCCCTAGATGGATTCCTCAAGGGGTGTAGTTTTCTCAATGGAGTCACTTTTTTGGCGTTTTCACTGTTTTGGTCCCTTAGGGGCTTTGCAAATGTGACATGGCCTCCGCAAACCATTCCTGCTAAATTTGAGCTCCAAAAGCCAAATGGCACTCTTTCCCTTCTAAGCCCTGCCGTGGGTCCAAACAGCCATTTATTACCACATGTGGGGTACTGTTTTACTCGGGAGAAATTGCTTTACAAATGTTGCGGTGCTTTTTCTCCTTTAGTCCTTGTGGAAATTAGAAAAAATTTGCTAAACCTACATTTTCTTTGAAAGAATGTAGATTTTAATTTTCACGGCCTACTTCCAATAATTTCAAAGTGAGAAAATTTCAAAATGCTCACTATACCCCTAGATAATTTCCTCAAGGGGTGTAGTTTCCCAAATGGGGTCACTTTTGGTGGATTTCCACTGTTTTGGCACCGAAAGAGCCCTTCAAACCTGACATGGTGCCTAAAATATTTTCTAATAAAAAGGAGGCCCAAAATCCACTGGGTGCTCCTTTGCTTCTGAGGCCTGTGCTTCAGTCCATTACCACACTAGGGCCACATGTGGGATATTTCTAAAAACTGCAGAATCTGCGCAATAGATATTGAGTTGCGTTTCTCTGCTAAAAACTTCTGTGTTACAGAAAAAAATAGGTTAAAAATGAATTTCTGCAAAAAAAAAATTACATTTGAAAATTTCACCTCTACGTTGATTTAATTTCTGTGAAACATTTAAAGGGTTAAAAAACTTTCTAAATGCTGTTTTGAATACTTTGAGGGGTGAAGATTTTAAAATGGGGTGACTTTTTGGCGGTTTCTAATATATAAGGCCCTAAAAGCCGCTTCACAACTGAACTGGCCCCTGTAAAAATAGCCTTTTGAAATTTTCTTGAAAATGTGAGAAATTGCTGCTAAAGTTCTAAGCCTTGTGATGTCATAGAAAAATAAAAGGACGTTCAAAAAACGATGCCAATCTAAAGTAGACATATGGGGGATGTTAATTAGCAAAAATTTTGTGTGGTATAACTGCCTGTCTTACAAGCAGATACATTTACATTTAGAAAAATGCTAATTTTTGCAATTTTTCACCAAATTTTGGTGTATTTCACTGATAAATATTGAATTTATCGACCAAATGTCTCACGAGAAAACCATCTCAGAATCGCTTTGATAGGTAAAAGCATTCCGGGGTTATTACCACATAAAGTGAAATATGTCAGATTTGAAAAAATGGGTCTGGTCCTGAAGGCCAAAATAAGCTTGGTCCTGAAGGGGTTAAGGCTCCGAGCCGATTTTCAAATCTGACATATTTCACTTTATGTGGTTATAACTTCAGAATGCTTAAACCTATCCAAGTGATTCTGAGATTGTTTTCTCGTGAGACTTTGGGCTTTATGTTAGTAGTAAAATTTGGTCGATATATTCAGTGTTTATTTGTGAAAAATAGCAAAATTTTGAGAAATTTTGAAAAAAATAGTACTTTTCTGAATTTAAATGCATCTGCTTGTAAGGCAGATGGTTTTACCACACAAAATAGTTACTAATTAAGATATCCTATATGTCTACTTTAGATTGGCATTGTTTTTTGAACAATCTTTATTTTTCTTGGACGTTACAAGGCTTGGAACATAAACAGCAATTTCTCATATTTTAAGACTGCATGTACTAATGTTATCCCCATATTAAGTGTCGCTGATGCATCATTACCCAATTTAAAAAACAAATAAAGCAACGAAACCTGTTTCTTGGAGAATGTGGGAATGGCCACAGCTTTATTTAACACAACCAAACATTTTTGTATCACATGGCCCTGAAGTAACCACTTAATTTATTCACATCTCCTGTGATGCCGCCCACTGTGAAGCGGCGCGCATGTAGGTTATTCTCCGGATTTTACTCTTCAGAGCCTATCTCCGCCAAGGAGGATACCGCGAACACCTACGCGGTACTCCGACCACCCCCACCACACAATGCCAAACCAGCCTCCACTCCATCTTGCAGACCCGAAAGCATGATGTCGATCCCAATGTCATTTAAATGAACGCCGTCAGATAACAATAAGTCCCCATTGTCACCTTCCAACATCAAATGACGAATTGCTACCCCCCCAATGGAACGAACAAACCTGGAAATACGAACATTCAACAGCCGTCTTGACCGCTCGATGGCCACAGCACTTCTAGCTCCTCGCCAATGAGTTCGTGCAATCACCTCGGATCACACAATCAGAAAAAAGCCGTTTGAAATGACCCAAATCAGCCTTGATAAGGGACAACATCTCAGACAATTTCACATTCCCCAAATCATTTCCCCCAACATGTATAACGAGCACAATTGGACGCGGCATTCCCGACTAACTTCAACTATTAACGGCAACAGCTGAACCCACCTCAGCCCTCTGATACCTTTCCAGTGCACCTCGTCCGATGACACCCCAAGACTGAGGCCTAAAGGCCGATACTCAGCCCGATGAGCTGCCCAGAAAATAAAAGAATGGCCAATTATCCATACTTGCGGCCGATGTTCTGAAATGACAAGGAAAGAATCAAAACAACACCAGATCCGGACGCACATAGGACCTATAACAAGTTGAACTCCACCTACCCAGACGTTTAATATCTTCCTCCCCCATACCTAAAACATTAGCCTCCGTGGCTGCCCCTATTCTAAACGAATGAGTCCCAAACTCAGAAGGATCAACGCCCAAATGCTCCAAACAAGACTTAAGAACGGCTCCAAATTGAAATCGAGTAAGCGGCAAAGAATTAGAATGTATCAAGAAAGGAACCCCATCAGCTCGAAAAGACAAAAACTCACGCACCAAACGAACTGGACAGAATTCACCACCCAATGAATTCACACACAACCAAACACCAAAGCCCATCTGATCAGTCTTGGACCGTCTCACACATACCCAAACCACTTTTTCCGCCAATAAAACATCCGCAAACAGAAGACCCCCAAACCGCTTTGCACTCGGTGACACCAATTCGCTCACCTGCAATGCTGCGAAAAAGGCCAAAGAAAAAGCAGTACGCAGCAAAACAGACTCATAAGGATCAAAGAAAACTGCCGGAACAACCGTCAGAATCCTTAGTAATAAAGCATACGTAATGGGCCTCCTAGCATCCTTCACAACATGCTCCTTCTTCCACCCCTTCAATGCCTGTCTAATAACAAACATTTTAGTCACATCAGTACAACCCCACAACTTCAACATAAACGCAATACCAGTCAAACCTTTTGAAACCGTGTACACCGAAGAACCATTAGTACGCATCCGAGACAAATACTCCAACGTAACCTCATAATGCTGCTCATCATTTGTAGGAAAAACCCCGCCAGATAATTCCAACCACTCCGCCCAAGACTTATTATGGCTCCGCCATGTACCTGGTACCACAGAACCTTGAACTAGCCGGGCAAGTTCCCCTCGACCAGGGCCCATAAGTGATCCGGGCAACGCTCTCCTTCCAGCCGTGCTCCCGGGTGAAGCTCCCGAAAGACCCCCATCTGCAAACGAGATAAGGCATCTGCAATTTTATTCTCAACACCCGGCACATGTGTGGCCCGAAACCAAATGTTCCATTGCATGCAACGTAGAACTAGATGCCTAAGGAACGCCAAAACCGACAATGATCCAGAAGACAAATTGTTAACAGCCTGCACCACTGCCATATTGTCCGTCCAAAAACGTATGCGACTATTCAACATCTTTGAACCCCACAATTCTACTGCAACCACAATAAGAAAGAGTTCTAAAAGTGTCAAATTCAATGTCAGACCCATACTACTCCAGCCCACAGGCCAACGTGCAAAACACCACTCCGCTCCAAAAAGCGCGCCGAAACCGACACTGCCAGCAGCATCTGTGAACAGCTGGAACTCAAAACTGGAAACCTCCTCAGACTGACAAATCGCCCTACCATTAAAAGATCGCAAAAAAGTCTGCCACACACGCAAATCATCTTTCATTTGCCTAGTGACACGAATGAAATGATGCGAAATACCCCCAGTCGCCAATGATAGGCGTCTAGAGAAAATGAGACCCATGGGAACGATCCTGCAAGCAAAAACCAGCAACCCTAACAGTGATTGAAGATGCTTCAGGGTAACCTTTTTTGATAAAACAAATTTGTCAATGGTAGAAAGCAAACGCGCAAGCTTGTCGTCAGGTAATTTGAAAACCATCTCTTGCGTATCAATTTCAATACCCAGAAACGACAAAATCGTGGCCGGACCAACCGTCTTGTCCTCTGCTATCGGGACACCAAATTCAGACATTAAAACTCGAAAGGTTTTCAGCAAATAACCACATATTCCTGAATCACTTGGACCTACGAATAAAAAGTTGTCTAAATAATGAATGGCTGAAGAAATACCTGTCTTTAAATGAACTGTCCATTCTAGAAAGGAACCAAAAACTTAAAAATAGTAACATGAGATGGCACAACCCATAGGCAAACACATGTCTACAAAAAACTGCTCATCTAAACGACATCCCTACAAATGGAAACAGGCAGGATCCACAAACGAAAAGCTGACTCTATGTCCGATTTAGCAAGCAATGCACCTACGCCTGCCTCCCGTACCAACCGCACAGCCACATCAAAAGACGTGTAAGACACTGCAGCCTCATCTCTCGAGATCCCATCGTTGACCGAATCCCCACGAGGGAAGGAAAGGTGATGAATCAACCTAAACGTCCCCGCCTGCTTTTGAGCCAAAATTAGCTGTAACCACACGTCCGTCGCCTTTGACACCCAACCAATATCAGGCATCAAAGCCAACCGACTGAGAAATTCCTCGCCATATCTCCACCAAGCTGCACCTCCGTGCAATTTGTGGGCACTGAATATAGTGTCTACATACACAAACAGTTTGGCCCCTTTTTCCGGAAAACGTTGACAAATGACATGAGCCAAGGTAGGAAAACCATGGAGCCAATTGCCAAAAGTTTTCGCAACTTTTACCTTTTTCTCCGAACCTCTTTCGAAAACACGCTCCTTATCTATCGTCACATGATCGACCGACACCAAGGACCAAACATCCACAAAGTCATGTGCCCATATATTGTCCTTGATCTCGGCCGACAGGTGAGTACCTAAAGGAGCAACACCACAAAACAGCGAATCACGGAATGTCAAGCCAGACATACTGGCCGCCCGCTCAGGTGGAGGCTGAGCCCCCCCTGGCGAAACCAACGGAACCGAAGCTCCACCTTTTGTACGCAAACAATCCAACAAGCTTTTTAATGCAGAAATTAAATCAATAGCAGAAAAATCACCCTTAGGTAGCCATGCATTCCCACATGGAGACTCACCGGAGAAGGGCGTCCTCGTCACTTTCGAGGTTGCATCAACTCTCCCAGACACCGGAACCACAGACAGATCCCCACCAGGTGGACAGGCTGAGGCGACTTCTGGAACTGGAACCAGCGAAGACGAATGCCGATCCCTGTGCTTCCGACGACGACTCCTCGTGTATCTCCTTCCCGTGCGGCTGGGTGTACTGGCTCCAGACGATGACTGGGACGGCGAAGAAGATGCTGTACTGGAAGACACACTCCTACTCCGGGAACGGCGACGTCTCTTAACCTAATGGCGTGGACGCCCGTGACCACCACGACGATGTCCTCTCCCATGCTGTCTCCTTCGCCGTCTGCGTCTCGCTGACACCGTACCTGGAAGAGAAAACTCCGAAAGAGAAACTGGCAAATCACGTTGCTCCGCAGACTGCCCGCAAGGCAACAGATCACTGCTACCGCACGACAATCCACCCAGCGAACTCCTCTCATTCAAAGTGCCTGTGCCTGGTAACCACAGGCCACTCACCAGCTCTCTCCCCAGCTCTGTGTCATTTCCAGAACCACCAGCAGGTGGCAGCAACTGCACACCTAACCTGCTGGTGCCTGAGGCCTGTGTCTCTGCTCTCCTGAGACCGCCCCCTCCAGCTCCCCTCTCAACCACGGCCTGCTGTGAGAGGGAGAAAGCTGTCGGGCCGGGAAGAAGCACCAGCGGTGCACTAATAACGGCCCCGGCTTCTGCGGCCGCCTGTGGCCTTGCACTGCCTGCAGCCCGGATGGGGAGAACTGCAGAAGCTCCCCCAGCCAGGAGAGTGGGTGGCACGACGTCGGGACCGGGTGAAGGGGACAGCAGGCGACGGCGCCTCCGTCCCGTTCCTGAAGAGCGAACGGTGCCGGCCCGCCTCTGGGTGGCTGAAGGTGGGCTGGGGCTCAAACGGGGAGGAGGCCGAGAAACCCGGCGCAGCCTACCTCTAACTGCTGATGCCGACGGGACTCCACCGCTGCTGACACCGCCGACCGCCGCAGGTAACACCTCCTGCTTGCGATCCCCTGCCAGGAACACCTCCAGCCAGCTTGTACCCTCCATGGCAACCCGCTGTGCCACCTGCCTCATCAGCTCATCCGTCATCTGCACTCCGGAAAACGCCCTGGACCGCAGAGGAAGATCTCTCACAGGACCAGACGTCTGACGTTTGCAGCTCCAGCAGGTAAGATGGTGAACTGCCCTTCTCCTCAACTATTTATCTGCTCCTAACCCCTCCTCTATCCCCTTGTCCCACCAATCCCTGCTCCTGATTTTTCCCCCACTTCCCCCCCCCCCCTTCTTTCCCCCTATCACATACAGTCCCAGGCACTTTCTCTATTTGATTTAATGCCCCAAAGAAAATGTCAAAAGCCTTTTTTTTTTTAGGTACTTCTGGAAGCAAGGCACTTGAAGAGTGGGACGCTGGTATAAAAATTATCCAGGTAGAGCTGGTAACCCTGGTCCAGCAGCGGGTGCACCAAATCCCACACAATTTTTGCATTAACTTCCAGTAAGGGGGGGCATTCTGGGGACTGAATACTGGTGCCCTTCCCTTCATATATCCTAAATTTGTAAGTATACCCTGATGCACTCTCGCACAGCTTATACATCTTCATGCCATACCTTGCCCTCTTACTCGGCAGGTACAGGCAGAATTGAAGACTCCCTTTAAAATGTACCAAGGACTCGTCAATAGAAATACAATTCTCGGGGGTGTATGCTTGGGAAAACTGGGCACTGAAATGGTCTAATAGGGGTCTCCGTTTATACAAACGGTCAAAACTGGGGTCATCGTTCACCGTGCGCTATAAATGACATATTCACTTTATTCTGCGGGGCGATACGATTATGGCGATACCATATGTTTATAGTTTTTTTTTATGTCTGTCTTATGGCGTTTGCACAATAAAATCCTTTTTGTAAAAAACCATTTACTTTTTGTGTTGTTATATTCTAGGAGCCATAACTTTTTTATTTTTCCATCAATAAAGTTGTGTGAGGACTTGTTTTTTATGTAACGAACTGTAGTTTCGATCAGAACTATTTTTAGGTACATGCAACTTTTTGATCTCTTTTTATTCCATTTTTTGGGAGGTGAAGTGACCAAACAATTGTGATTCTGTTATGGTTTATTATTATTTTATTTTATGGCGTTAACCGCGCGGGATAAATAATGAAACTATTTTGTATTTCAGGCCGTTACAGACGCGGCGATACCAAATATGTATAGTTTATTTGTTTATTTATTAATTTTTATTAATAATAAAGGACTGATAAGGGAAAAAGGGGTATTTTTACTTTTATTACTTTTAAAACTTTTATTTTCTTATTTTACACAACTTTTTTTTACTTTTTTATTACTTTATTACTTTGTCCCACTAGGGGACTTGAGGGCAGGAGACCCTGATCGCAATTCTAATACACTGCACTACATGCGTAGTGCAGTGTATTATAGCTTTCAGCTACTCACTGACAGCAAGCATAGTCGGTCCTGACGTTGTCAGGACCCACTAGGCTTCCGTAGATGGCAAAGTCGGACGCCATTGTAAGGTTTCCGGTTGCTATAGCAACCATCGCTGCCCGCTATCATGATGCGGGCCGTCGATGGTGGTTTAACCCCTAAGAAACAGAGATCGCTATTGAATGCGGTTAATCAGCGGGGACACAGTGATCGGTCCCCGCTATAGGAACTGCGGCAACTGCTGTACGAGACAGCAGATGTCACAGCTCATGTATGTGTCGGGAAGACGGCCGAAATGGCCGTTCCTCCCATGACGTAATATTCCATCATGGAGCACGAACGGGATGGTTACCATGATGGAATAGTATGTCACTGAGCGCGAAGTGGTTAGGGTGGTTCTTTAGCTCGCCTAATGAATTTAATTGGGTTCTGGCTACTGAAGTGCCTGCTATGTTAGACTTCATACTAAACATTAAAGCTTCCCAGGCCTTTTTTAAAAGACAATCAGACTTTCGATCCATGGGGTCTATTAACTGAGCTGAATCTTCAATTGGCAAGGATGTTTGTTTAACCACCTGTGCCATCTGGATATCCATTTAATGGATATCGTCCCAGATGCCTGTATTCTCTTAATTAAAAAGGAGACAATTACTAAATTCACGGGAGACCCCCAGCCTTTTTTCTTGGTCTTTCCATTCGTCATTTATTAATTGAAACAGGTTTTCATTAATAGGAAACACACATTTTGGATGTTTTTTTGTTTTTTAACTTCCTCAATAGAGATGAGCAAACTTATGAAAAGTTCGGTTCGGCTGGTTCGCCGAATTTCATGAAAATGTTAGATTCAGACCGAACTAGTTCTGACCGAACCTGTAATTCAAGAAAGCCCCTAAAAATCGTGTATAACACTGTTTAAAAGCCCTAGAAGCCCTGTATAACACTCTTAGGTCACCCATGAGTGTATCCAAGTACTTTTGAGCTGTCTTTAAGGCAAAGTTAGTGTCAAAGTTACGCCAACATGTATGGCTATAGGAAAACGGATGGGACACGGTGATAACTAACAGAAACCACTGCACTTGTGCATGTTGTATGCTTAATGCATTGTTAAAAAAGGTACAAAAATTAACCATTTTTGGCGGCAGATGCCTGCCAGGGTTCATACATATAAGGTGGTAAAAAAAGAAGCAGTGGCTTTTGACAAGCCCTCAAAAAATGTACCCTTTATGGTGGCAGATGCCTGCCGGGGTTCATCCATACATGGATGTAAAAGCAGCAAGCAATGGCTTGAAGAAGGAGCCTCTGTGCTCTGAAAGCTCGCATATAGAACTTTTATGGTTAGCCAATAAAGGTATCATACGTTCTATACTTTTGTCTTTTTTGATACAAAGGTATTTAACATTGCACAAGCCCTCCAAAAATGTACCCTTTTTATTGGCAGATGCCTTCCGGGGTTCATCCATACAGATACATGGATGTAAAAGCAACAAGCAATGGCTTTTCACAAGCCCTCCAAAAATGTACCCTTTTTATTGGCAGATGCCTGCCGGGGTTCATCCATACAGATACATGGATGTAAAAGCAACAAGCAATGGCTCTTCACAAGCCCTCCAAAAATGTACCCTTTTTATTGGCAGATGCCTGCCGGGGTTCATCCATACAGATACATGGATGTAAAAGCAACAAGCAATGGCTCTTCACAAGCCCTCCAAAAATGTACCCTTTTTATTGGCAGATGCCTTCCGGGGTTCATCCATACAGATACATGGATGTAAAAGCAACAAGCAATGGCTTTTCACAAGCCCTCCAAAAATGTACCCTTTTTATTGGCAGATGCCTGCCGGGGTTCATCCATACAGATACATGGATGTAAAAGCAACAAGCAATGGCTCTTCACAAGCCCTCCAAAAATGTACCCTTTTTATTGGCAGATGCCTGCCGGGGTTCATCAATACAGATACATGGATGTAAAAGCAACAAGCAATGGCTTTTCACAAGCCCTCCAAAAATGTACCCTTTTTATTGGCAGATGCCTGCCGGGGTTCATCCATACAGATACATGGATGTAAAAGCAACAAGCAATGGCTCTTCACAAGCCCTCCAAAAATGTACCCTTTTTATTGGCAGATGCCTGCCGGGGTTCATCAATACAGATACATGGATGTAAAAGCAACAAGCAATGGCTTTTCACAAGCCCTCCAAAAATGTACCCTTTTTATTGGCAGATGCCTGCCGGGGTTCATCCATACAGATACATGGATGTAAAAGTAACAAGCAATGGCTTTTCACAAGCCCTCCAAAAATTTACCCTTTTTATTTGCAGATGCCTGCCGGGGTTCATCCATACAGATACATGGATGTAAAAGCAACAAGCAATGGCTTTCCACAAGCCCTCCAAAAATTTACCCTTTTTATTGGCAGATGCATGCCGGGGTTCATCCATACAGATACATGGATGTAAAAGCAACAAGCAATGGCTTTTCACAAGCCCTCCAAAAATGTACCCTTTTTATTGGCAGATGCCTGCCGGGGTTTATCCATACATGGATGTAATGTAAAAGCAACAAGCAATGGCTTTTGACAAGCCCTCCAAAAATGTACCCTTTTTATTGGCAGATGCCTGCCGGGGTTCATCCATACATGGATGTAAAAGCAACAAGCAATGGCTTTTCACAAGCCCTCCAGGCCTATTTGTAGCAGACGGCAGTGGAGGTGTATTGGTGGTAGTAGAGGTAGCCAACGGACAGCAAGGGTGGTGGTAGTAGTAGTAGCAGCACATTAAAAGAGACTGGAAAGTCACAGGACAAAGCCCTGTGGTGGGGCTGGCCTCAGGCCTGCTTGTAGCAGATGGCAGTGGAGGTGTATTGGTGGTAGTAGAGGTAGCCAACGGACAGCACGGGTGGTGGTAGTAGTAGTAGTAGCAGCACATTAAAACAGACTGGACAGTCACAGACAAAGCCCTGTGGTGGGGCAGGCCTGCTTGTAGCAGACGGCACTGGGGGTGGATTGGTGGTAGAAGTAGTAGCAGCACCAACAGCGGCACATTAAAAAAAAGAGTGGACAGGACAGAATCCCGTAGTAGTAGGTGGCAGTAGCAGGCGGCAGCAGCAGCAGCAATGTCAGATCTAATCAGTGGCATCAGGCACAGGGGTTTTAAAATCCTCACCAATCCACTCTTGATTCATTTTCAGAAACGTGAGATTTTCCAAGCTGTTGGCGGACAATCTTGTTCGCTTAGGGGTGACGAAGCCCCCTGCTGCGCTGAATACCCTCTCTGACGCTTGACTGGAGGGTGGACAAGACAGTACACCCATGGCAAACTGGGCCAGTTCTTGCCAATGATCCAATCTGCTGACCCAGAAGTCCATGGGGTCTGGGATCAGGATTTCTGACGGAGAAAGGGCACAGTCCAGGTACGAGTGAACCTGGTTGTTTAGGAGCAGGTGATGGTGAACATCCCTTTGGTGACTACGATGTGTGTCAGGTCGGGGTATTGGATGTAAAAATGTTGTCATCATATTTTCCAAACTGAATTGGCTGCTGCTGCTGCCGCCGCCGCTGCCTATTGCAGAGGTAGCTCTGCCAGAGGCGGTGGAACGATGAGACAGTGGGGAACAGAGAGTGGCCCCCCGGTTAGACATGCTTGCAGCAGGTGTTTGCCGTTTGAAAGCCGTGACAAACTGGCTGCATAGCTTCACTCGATAATAAGCCAATTTTGCCTCCCTCTCGGAAGGCGCAAAAAACTTCCCCATTCTGGCTTTATACGGAGGGTCTAAAAGTGTGGCTATCCAGTACTCATCTCTTTGCTTCATGATATCAATACGACAGTCAGCGCGCAAGTAACGAAGCATACAGCTCGCCATCCTGGCCAGCGTTTCAGAGGGCCCGGTTGGTTCCATCTCTGCCCCATACTGCCATGGTTGTCCATCATCAAGGTCGTCGTCAGACTCGTCATCATCATCACTGTCATGTTGTGCGGCTGCCTCGTCCCCATCCCTTCCTGTGATTCCATCTCCAAATCCAGCTCCTCTTCAGGTCCTGTTTCCTCATCCTCCTCCTCAACATCCATAGCCAGATGTGATCCTTCCTCCATCCTTTGCTGAATTATCGCTGTGAGCGTTTGCTCCAGAATGAATATCAGCGGCATAACATCGTTCATTCATTTTTATTATCATTATTTTTGTTTTTGCTATTGCATCATACATTTGTATATTTACATATCTGTTTATTCCCCATGTGTTTATATATGTTTTCATTCATCTGTTTTGTTGTTCCTTCATTTGGTATTCATGTATCTTTCTCTGTGGTTCTT
The DNA here is from genome assembly GCF_050947455.1 of Rhinoderma darwinii. NCBI lineage: Eukaryota > Metazoa > Chordata > Amphibia > Anura > Rhinodermatidae > Rhinoderma > Rhinoderma darwinii. The sequence continues at coordinate 76,496,166 of NC_134696.1, read as the reverse complement.
TTCCTTTTCTTTGCATTTTTTCCATGTATTGGTATTTATCAAGTGTCGCTCTGCTTGTAGCAGATGGCAGTGGAGGTGTATTGGTGGTAGTAGAGGTAGCCAACGGACAGCACGGGTGGTGGTAGTAGTAGTAGTAGCAGCACATTAAAACAGACTGGACAGTCACAGACAAAGCCCTGTGGTGGGGCAGGCCTGCTTGTAGCAGACGGCACTGGGGGTGGATTGGTGGTAGAAGTAGTAGTAGCACCAACAGCGGCACATTAAAAAAAAGAGTGGACAGGACAGAATCCCGTAGTAGTAGGTGGCAGTAGCAGGCGGCAGCAGCAGCAGCAATGTCAGATCTAATCAGTGGCATCAGGCACAGGGGTTTTAAAATCCTCACCAATCCACGCTTGATTCATTTTCAGAAACGTGAGATTTTCCAAGCTGTTGGCGGACAATCTTGTTCGCTTAGGGGTGACGAAGCCCCCTGCTGCGCTGAATACCCTCTCTGACTCTTGACTGGAGGGTGGACAAGACAGTACACCCATGGCAAACTGGGCCAGTTCTTGCCAATGATCCAATCTGCTGACCCAGAAGTCCATGGGGTCTGGGATCAGGATTTCTGACGGAGAAAGGGCACAGTCCAGGTACGAGTGAACCTGGTTGTTTAGGAGCAGGTGATGGTGAACATCCCTTTGGTGACTACGATGTGTGTCAGGTCGGGGTATTGGATGTAAAAATGTTGTCATCATATTTTCCAAACTGAATTGGCTGCTGCTGCTGCCGCCGCCGCTGCCTATTGCAGAGGTAGCTCTGCCAGAGGCGGTGGAACGATGAGACAGTGGGGAACAGAGAGTGGCCCCCCGGTTAGACATGCTTGCAGCAGGTGTTTGCCGTTTGAAAGCCGTGACAAACTGGCTGCATAGCTTCTCTCGATAATAAGCCAATTTTGCCTCCCTCTCGGAAGGCGCAAAAAACTTCCCCATTCTGGCTTTATACGGAGGGTCTAAAAGTGTGGCTATCCAGTACTCATCTCTTTGCTTCATGATATCAATACGACAGTCAGCGCGCAAGTAACGAAGCATACAGCTCGCCATCCTGGCCAGCGTTTCAGAGGGCCCGGTTGGTTCCATCTCTGCCCCATACTGCCATGGTTGTCCATCATCAAGGTCGTCGTCAGACTCGTCATCATCATCACTGTCATGTTGTGCGGCTGCCTCGTCCCCATCCCTTCCTGTGATTCCATCTCCAAATCCAGCTCCTCTTCAGGTCCTGTTTCCTCATCCTCCTCCTCAACATCCATAGCCAGATGTGATCCTTCCTCCATCCTTTGCTGAATTATCGCTGTGAGCGTTTGCTCCAGAATGAATATCAGCGGCATAACATCGTTCATTCATTTTTATTATCATTATTTTTGTTTTTGCTATTGCATCATACATTTGTATATTTACATATCTGTTTATTCCCCATGTGTTTATATATGTTTTCATTCATCTGTTTTGTTTTTCCTTCATTTGGTATTCATGTATCTTTCTCTGTGGTTCTTTTCCTTTTCTTTGCATTTTTTCCATGTATTGGTGTTGTGGATTATAAGTATGTTTGTGACTCCACTTCCTCTTTTACAACGGCCCCTGCATCCGGGAATACACCCTAAACATATATATATACATAGAGAGAAAGAGAGAACCAATGTATGAGTACCACGCACAGCCTAAAGTCAGAAGGAAAGCCCCTTTTTGTGACAGCATATAAGCTTGAGTGTAATGCATAATAAATGAGATCTACTTTGACCCTACCCTTGGTGTCAGTGTATTTTCTTCCGTGCGCACGCTAAAGCTGAACCTACTGAATTTGGACCAGGCAGTCAACTGACGAGTATACCTGAGTATACATCCATAACAGCTGGCGCCCAACGTGGGGCCTAGGCGAAAGATCCGGACAGAGCAGCGGATCCACTAGCCGGAACGAGTGGCCGGAATATCGGGAAGGGGGAGACTGCAGCTCCATAAGGTAAGAAAATTATATTATCTTACTTGACAAACTCTTCCCGTATTGCCGCCCAACGTTTTCGGTGGGACCGCTGTCCTTAAGGACGCAAGACCACTATTAAAAGCCTTGGCTCCAAGAACTCATATATGGTCTAACAAACTCCACTTGACTGCTCTGGGGAACACGGACATGTTTGCTGTTTTTTTATGAATATCGACCTAATAATCTAGTATTGATCTTCGACATCTAATGAAGGTTTGAGTCCCCATTGTGTCCGAAGTGGTGTGTTGACTAGCTATCAACCACGGATATAGAATTTGAAAATTTAAATAGAGATCATACGTCTAACAACGGTAAGAGTCCCTGTTGCGTATGCCTTTTGATTCAAATATAGATCATACGTCTAACAACGGTAAGAGTCCCTGTTGCGTATGCCCTTGAAGGATATATGTCGATATTCACATAAAGTAGACAACTTCCAATAGTCCGGCAAAATGTCAAAATGTTACTAATTAGCTAAGCCTTATTGCAATAACCCAACTTATAATCAGAAAATAAGTTTTTATTACATTTTAGACAAAATTCCGATAATCCGGAATATGCTTTAGACAAAAGTCCGATAATCCAGAATATTACCTTTTTTTCCAAAATATTGCCCAAATGAATATTACTGTTATTGCCTGTCTAATTTCAAATGGATTGGCCCCGGATGTATTGAGGGATTTGTCTTAGCATACTTCTTTTTGTTATTTTCCTTTGTTGGGTTATACTCCAGAATATCACAAAAGGGAGGCCACTCATGGCACTCCTATAAATGACCTGTCCTAATTGTCTGTACGGGGTTACCTTGGCCATATCTAATGAGGGGTGGTGTTTAGTGGATATAGAGGACAAGGATTTCCACGCAGAAAACACTGGTTATAAAGCAATAAATTGTCAGACTGAGAGTTAAGTTTTCCAGCTAAATATACACATACATCCCACCCCAGAAACACTCATAGGGTATATATGGGAACACATTGAGGGGGGGGGAAACAATACACGCTCAAGGATTCGGTAGTCAGGTGTAATAACTCTGCTAAAAAGCGCGTGACTCAGGCAGGAAAGACCCTATAAATTTCACAATGGGGTCCAGCAATAGCACCGAGACAGGAGAATACACAGCCGCACAGATGGTGGCAGAAAGGGAAGGGAAAAAGTATGTGACAAAAAAAGAAGAAGTTAATGAAAGTGGCTGGAATTCATAGTGGAGGCCGTTTAGATGAAGCAGAGTGGAAACAGGTATTAGTCACCAAGAAGGGAGTTTTACAAGATGAGGGACTGCAAAAACACGCAGAAGCATGGTACAAGACAGCTAAGGGAGTGAATAAAGCAAAATGGAGGGAAAGGTTTACTGAGGAAGGAAAGTATCGTTATACAGCATGTGATCAGACAGACAAAGAAGCAGAAGTAGAATCTAAAATAGAGCCTGCATCACCGACCGCACCCTTAGAATCTAAAATGGCGTCTGCATCACCGACCACACCCTTGGTGAGCGGACCTCCACCCTACCCCGACACCGGGACCAACTGGGACCCCCGGGGCTGGACGTGTGGGAGATGTAAATGTCAGAACCCCGACTGCCGGGAGACTTGTTACTTTTGTGGGGCCCCTAGACTTTACACCACATCAGGGACATACCCATTACTCAATCATGACAATACCCCATACCACCCGAATAGAGGGACCAGCCAGACGCCCTCATCCAAACCACCCACCTCAAAACCCAAGCTGCCTCCCAGTCCCTATGCAGCCATCACACGTGACTTGGTAGATTTGGGTGAAGCCACATTTCCCCTGGGTGTTTCCGACCATGACCATGACGAACAGGAGACGGGTAGCGTACATAGTGAACAAAGTGGGTACAGGCGACAGGATGAGGCAGAAGCGGCCACACAAAATCCACAACTGGCGCCAACATGGTCAAATCCACCCGTGCTCACCCCCAACCCTGCGAGTTCAGCAAGGGATGTAGATGTCACTTCCTCCAATTTTAGGGGCCGACGCACCGACCAACGTCCCAGATACGTCCCCTGAAAACCTCAGGAAACACAGGCTCTATTAAATGGTCTGCCTGATCCAGAAAAACAACCCATGCCTTTCTATAGACGCTTGTGCCAGATACAAAAGACACATGCGGCCACATGGAAGGACCTGTGCGGTCTAACTCAGATAAAGGCAGGAGACTCTTTCTGGCCAGTCATAGAGCCACATGTTACACCCGGTCATCTTGATGACATTGATAACTATGCCTCAGGGCCCCGCTTCCTTGAAAAATTAAAGGAATGGGCCACAGATCGGCTGGCTGACCAAGCCACTGCCCTACAGGATGTTACGCAGGATAAGGCAGAGTCAGTTGAGAAGTTTTACTACCGCCTTAACCAGCTCTGCACTGATTTAGGGTTTGACACACGTCTAGTCAAAACTCACGCCCAGTTATGGGGGCATGCCTTTGTCCAGGGGCTTAGGGAACCCATAAGGAAAAGCCTCATAAGCACTAGGCCCGAGTACCGAGGCATGGCAGGGGAAACTTTGTTCCAGGTAGCAAGGGGTATCGAGCAGAACCTGGCCACAAAATCTCCCAAAACCACCCTGTTACCCTATCAGCCAGGTGACTGGAATGCCCCACCCAACTTTCCCCAGTCCAGGCCACGTCCTACGTGCTATGGATGTGGGAAATTGGGTCACCTCAAGCGGGATTGCCGCTCAGGCCGACCCCCAATGAAAACACAACCTCCCCGCAATCAGCCATGAATAAGCTCATCCTCACTCTGCAAAAGCAAGCTCCAAAAGCAGAACAGGAGGAGTGGATCACAAAGGGGGCAACAATGGACAACGGGTTGTATACAAAGCATGACAAACCGTGTCTTCCAAGGGCATTATACCCCATGATGGCCCAGTGGGCGCACGGTCCAACACACCTGTCGAAAATCCCTATGAATAACCTGGTACAAATGTATTGGTTTGCCCCAGGATTCTCTATCATGACGAATCAATATACAAAGGGATGTATCACCTGTGGGAAGTGCAACCCTGGGAAAATGGTGAAACCTCCAGCGAAATGCACTCCAAAGCCACTGTACCCATTCCAGCGAATCCAAATAGACCACATACAAATGCCAAGATCCGGCTTGTATGAATATGTCCTAGTAGTGATAGACATCTTCTCGGGTTGGCCAGAGGCGTTCCTGGTAAAAAACCAGTCAGCCACAACCACTGCTAAAAAGCTGTTGAGTGAAATAGTGTGCAGATATGGCGTGCCTGAGACAATCGAGAGTGACCAAGGCCCAGACTTCACAGCCAACCTTACGAGGGAACTATGGAAGGCCCTTGGCTCTGAATTAGCTTTTCATACTCCCTATCATCCACAGAGCAGTGGAAAGGTGGAAAGGCTTAACGGTACGCTCAAACAGAAAATGCTGAAAGCAGCTGAAGGAGCAGGGAAACCTTGGCCAGAAAGTTTAGCCCTAGCCCTATTTAGTGTAAGACACACACCAAAGGGCCCTCAAAAGTTAAGCCCCTACCAAATACTCTTTGGCAGTGTACCCCGATTGGGACTATATTTCCCCCAGCAGCTGAATATGCAATATGATACGTTGTCCAGATATGTAATTGAACTAACCAAACGGTTGACTAACATACATGGCAAAGTCTTTTCTTCCATTCCAGATCCTGACTCTCTGACAGGAGAGAACCCGATACAACCAGGGGATTGGATCCTGCTAAAGAAGTTCAATCGGAAAAGTTCGCTTGAACCCCGGTTTGACGGCCCCTTCCAAGTCCTTCTCACAACCCCCACATCGGTGAAACTTGAAGGAAGAGATAATTGGGTCCACGCATCTCACTGCAAAAAGACCTCGACCCCGGAATAGAACCATGATGATCATATCCTTTTTTTGCTTTCTGGGGATGATATGTGGAACTAAGGGACAGGAGGGTTATGGGGAGCGATTACTAAGGACCAAGGGGTAATCACCTTTTGGTATAACACTTCAAGCCCTATAAGTGTCTATTGCATTATAGTCCCATGCCCTAGCCCACAGTGGCAATCAACCATGCACCAGGGGACCCAGTACATCTGTATAACCACCCAGGAAACGGAGAGGGATCAAATTTTGAGAAGTAGGCTTATGTGGGGTGGAATACTGGAACAGAATGGGGATACAAACCACAACAGGCACAAGACAGAAAGCATAAAAATGGGAAAAATCTGCTTGCTCGAATGACTTTGACCAAGGGCCCCTGATGGTAGTATAAGTAAGGCACTCCAAGGACTGGAGGATCTATCAGTAGAACTAAAAAGGAATTCAGGGATTACCAACACATGGGATCAGGCTTTTGCTTGGATAGGAGGGTGGAAGGCAGCCTTAGTGCAAGCTGTCATAGCTTTTGTATGTATAATACTTGTACTCTCACTCATTGTGTGTGTTGTGTCATCCCTTGTGCAAGGAAACTCATAACCAAGGTGGTCGAAGATGTCTCCCCAACCATGTATGCTGGATTTTCCGAAATCGAAGAGGAGGATGCACTAAAACCGCCTGCGTCCTATGGTCAGGAACTTATACAACCGACAGCAACGGATTACCACAAGCAGACCCCCTCCATACGGTTACGGAGTATCCAGCTCTTCTATCAAAGACCACTAAGAGGGACCTATGCGCTAGGCATAGGCTTGTCTCCTAACTGGTGAAACATGGAACGAAGGGTACTAGGGCTGGATCATAGGGATAGCATTGAAATGGAGTCAAAGGGGGAACTGTTGTGGATTATAAGTATGTTTGTGACTCCACTTCCTCTTTTACAACGGCCCCTGCATCCGGGAATACACCCTAAACATATATATATACATAGAGAGAAAGAGAGAACCAATGTATGAGTACCACGCACAGCCTAAAGTCAGAAGGAAAGCCCCTTTTTGTGACAGCATATAAGCTTGAGTGTAATGCATAATAAATGAGATCTACTTTGACCCTACCCTTGGTGTCAGTGTATTTTCTTCCGTGCGCACGCTAAAGCTGAACCTACTGAATTTGGACCAGGCAGTCAACTGACGAGTATACCTGAGTATACATCCATAACATTGGTATTTATCAAGTGTCGCTCTGCAAGCCTCAGTTATGTGACCCTCGGTTAACTATTTAGGAACCTGATTGTGTGAACATCTTGTCACACAAATCAATTTTATATATATTTTCAGATACATTCCAACACTTCTCGAGGTCCCTCTTTACTGTAATCAGCATTCTCCTGTTAAAACACACATTTATTAAATATTTCCTAACTAATTTCTTACGGAGGCTTGACTTCCTGATTTGTAATCATTACACCTGAGAGCGTCGTCACGTCTCAGGCACAGCCTCCCACACTCTTAGGATTTATTTACTCTGTCGGCTTGCAGGAGCTGTGATTAAGAGCACAGCCAGTGCTTGAAATGCGTAGGCTTTTTTACTGCCATAACTCACCACCTTGTCATTTCTCCTGGTGTTTTTTCTAAGCTGTGTTTGCTTGCATCTGAATAAAGTGGAAATTGAGTTTTTCCGATTCATACCGCATATCGCTGGATCTTCTCTGTTTTATCTACTATTACCTGCCGTGTGCCGTCGCGGATGATCCGGGCGATTATCAACACAGGAGTATCAGACTGGTGAGCTGGAGGGTTCCTCCCATTCCCTTTTCCCTTCATTACCATCGTTCATTCTGCTAGCGTCACGGCTCACAAATCGTGTGGGCCTCTTCAAAGGGCCTCAAAACGCGACATGCGTCTCTAACCAGCTGCCAATTCCTGAGCTCGAAATTACACTGGCTCCAAACGCTGCCCGTCTGCTGCATCAGGAAATCATTCACGGCTTTAAGCTGTTCGTACAGACGGTCCAACATGTGCAGGGTGGAATTCCACCGTGTTGGAATGTCGCAAATCAGGCTGTGTTCTGGGAGATTGTTTTGACGCTGCAAGTCCAGGAGGGCGTGCTTAAATGCATACGAACGTCTAAAGCGAACGCAAACCCTGCTGGACATGGTCAGCACACCCTTCAAACCAATATATGACTTTAAGAAGCGTGTTATGACCAGATTGATCACATGTGCCATGCAAGGAGCGTGTGTCAGGTGACCTAGACGCAGTGCAGCCACAACGTTCTTCCCGTTATCAGAGACAACATTGCCCAGTGTGAGTTTCAGAGGAGACAGCCAGCGTGCGATTTCCTCCTCGATGCACAGCAGCAGCTCCTGCCCTGTGTGGCTTTTCTCGCCCAGGCTCAGCAGGTGTAAGACAGCGCTGTGGCGCTTCACCTTGCACCTATGAAAAGAGGAGGGAGGAGGAGTGGAAGATACGCTGTGTCCTGTCGGGGACGGGAAGACCTCCATTGAGGAGGGCAAGGAGGAGGATGGTAGGCACCTGGTGTCCGGAGTTGAACCAGAAAGATACAAGCGTGGAGGTGGTAATGCCTGGCATTGCTGCGGTGGTGCATCGGACTGCAAAATATTGACCCAGTGGGCCGTGAAAGACATGTACTGTCCCTGCCCATAGTTGCTACTCCACGTGTCGACGGTGGCATGTACCCTGCTGCACACGGATAATTGCAAGGACTGGCCCACCTTTTCCTTCACGTGCTTGTGCAAGGCAGGGACAGCTGTTTTGGAGAAGTAATGTCGGCTAGGTATTCGCCACCTAGGCTGAGCGCACGCCATCAATTGCTTGAATCCGGCGGAGTCGACTAGGTGGTACGGTAGCAACTGCACCACCAACAACTTAGCCAGGTGTGAATTAAGCCGCACGACAAGTGGATGACTGGGTATATATTGTTGCTTATTGGACAACGATTCTGTAATGGATAACTGACGGGACGTAGGAGGAGCACTAGATGACAGTGATGATGATGACAACGAGATGGTGGATAAGGCCTGGCTACTACTTAGATGACAGGGACTTGGAGCAGCTGCAGCAGCAGCAGCGGCAGAGGGGTCTTCATTAGATGTACATGATGGTGGGGCATGTCGATTGTCCCACATGGCCTTGTGATGCCGCTCCATGTGTTTACGTAGAGCGGTAGTTCCTACATTGCTGCCCCGCCCACGCCTTACTTTCTGCTTGCATATACGGCACTGTGCCATGTTTTCGTCCTCCGGGAAGGTACAGAAAAATTGCCACACGGCAGAGTACCGTAAAGAGGTAGTACCACGTCCACCACCACCCAAGCTTGCCCCTTGTCTGGCAGGCTTTTTTCGGGACCCTACACCAGTAGCAGCAGTGTCACCGGCTCCTGAGCTGACCCTACCGCTGCAACGTTTTGCAGATTTACTTCTGCCCCTACCTCGGCTTGGCTGTTTATCACTGCCAGTGCCGCCACTACTACCCTCCTCCTCTGACGCCGTCATCACCTCGTCACCTGGTTCCCACGTCCTGTCTAAAACAACATCATCATCATCCCCGCCACTTCTGTCACTGTGTTGTGAATGTGATGTGACATCATGGCGGGCTCCATGCCCCCCCTCATTACTGCGACTGCCACCACGGCTACCACCAACACCCCCATTACCACAGCTATGCGTCTCGGACACCGCTTCCAACTCCACCGCCGCAACACACTCCGTTGGCTGACTGGCGGAAAACAAATCATCATCACTATGTTGTTAAGTATCTTCCTTCGCACCCGAGGAGATGTCTCTTAGGACTCTCAGGAAAGATGGCTTCCCGCTAGGAAGGGGGAGTGAAGACATAGATGATGGAATGGAAACGCTAGAAATACCCATATTACTACTGTCACTGTGCCAAGGAACTGTAGAGGATCTGGAATCCAACGACGAAACCTGGTTTGAAGCCAGATTGTCAGAGTCTTCCTGCTGAGATGACCGCGAGCCAGCCAACCAGTCCACAATGGCCATATTGTCTAAAGTAACCCGCCCACCGGAGGAAATGGACAAGTCTGGCTTGCTGATACTGCTACTAAGCACATGGCTGCTGCTACTAGTGGAACTGGGCACATGTCTTGTGCCACAAATGCTGGTACTGGGTCTGGCACCAACAGATCCAACATTTGGACTGGAAGAGGACATGGCATGGGTGTTTTTTCCTCTACCCCGTCCGTTCACAACCTTTTTTTTACCAGACATTTCACTGCCGGAGTGCAGCAAGTTGAATCAAAACCCCTTTCCCTACTAGAGGAATGAGGCCCTTATAAAATATTATTTGGACTGGCTGAAAATGAGTGACTGTGAATAGGTGGCAGTCAGTGTATGCTGTGACTTGTATAATAGCACCAAAGGCACCGGCTGTACTTAATTAACACGTTGAATTATACACTTAGACAGAAATTAGGCCCTTTTAAATTGTTATTCGGACTGGCGGAAAATCAGTGACTCATAAGGTGCCAGTCAGTCGGGGGAATGCTGGGCGTGCTAGTACTACAAAGGCTGCCTGTATTGCAAGTTGGATGTTAACCCATGCAACGGGGATGAGCCCCTTCTAAAAGCTTATTCACACACTGGCTTGGCAAATGGCAATGAATGAGAATTTCTATCAGCCACTGTGCACTCAGGGAATGCTGGGCGTTGTAGTACTACAAAGGCTGCCTGTATTGCAAGTTGGATGTTAAACCATGCAACGGGATGAGCCCCTTCTAAAAGCTTATTCACACACTGGCTTGGCAAATGGCAATGAATGAAAATTTCTATCAGCCACTGTGCTCTCAGGGAATGCTGGCAGTTGTAGTACTACAAAGGCTGCCTGTATTGCAAGTTGGATGTTAACCCATGCAACGGGGATGAACCCCTTCTAAAAGCTTATTCACACACTGGCTTGGCAAATGGCAATGAATGAGAATTTCTATCAGCCACGGTGCACTCAGGGAATGCTGGGCGTTGTAGTACTGCAGCTGCCTGCCTGGATTGCAAGTTGGATTGTTAACTCATGCAACGGGGATGAGCCCCTTCTAAAAGCTTATTCACACACTGGCTTGGCAAATGGCAATGAATGAGAATTTCTATCAGCCACTGTGCACTCAGGGAATGCTGGGCGTTGTAGTACTACAAAGGCTGCCTGTATTGCAAGTTGGATGTTAACCCATGCAACGGGGATGAACCCCTTCTAAAAGCTTATTCACACACTGGCTTGGCAAATGGCAATGAATGAGAATTTCTATCAGCCACGGTGCACTCAGGGAATGCTGGGCGTTGTAGTACTGCAGCTGCCTGCCTGGATTGCAAGTTGGATTGTTAACCCATGCAACGGGGATGAGCCCCTTGTAAAAGCTTATTCACACACTGGCTTGGCAAATGGCAATGAATGAGAATTTCTATCGGCCACTGTGCACTCAGGGAATGCTGGGCGTTGTAGTGCTACAAAGGCTGCCTGTATTGCAAGTTGGATGTTAACCCATGCAACGGGGATGAGCCCCTTCTAAAAGCTTATTCACACACTGGCTTGGCAAATGGCAATGAATGAGAATTTCTATCAGCCACTGTGCACTCAGGGAATGCTGGCAGTTGTAGTACTACAAAGGCTGCCTGTATTGCAGGTTGGATGTTAACCCATGCAACGGGGATGAGCCCCTTCTAAAAGCTTATTCACACACTGGCTTGGCAAATGGCAATGAATGAGAATTTATATCAGCCACTGTGCACTCAGGGAATGCTGGCAGTTGTAGTACTAGAGCTGCCTGCCTGTATTGCAAGTTGGATGTTAACCCATGCAACGGGGATGAGCCCCTTCTAAAAGCTTATTCACACACTGGCTTGGCAAATGGCAATGAATGAGAATTTCTATCAGCCACTGTGCACTCAGGGAATGCTGGGCGTTGTAGTACTACAGCTGCCTGCCTGTATTGCAAGTTGGATGTTAACCCATGCAACGGGGATGAGCCCCTTCTAAAAGCTTATTCACACACTGCCTTGGCAAATGGCAATGAATGAGAATTTCTATCAGCCACTGTGCACTCAGGGAATGCTGGGCGTTGTAGTACTACAGCTGCCTGCCTGTATTGCAAGTTGGATGTTAACCCATGCAACGGGGATGAGCCCCTTCTAAAAGCTTATTCACACACTGGCTTGGCAAATGGCAATGAATGAGAATTTCTATCAGCCACTGTGCACTCAGGGAATGCTGGGCGATGTAGTACTACAAAGGCTGCCTGTATTGCAAGTTGAATGTTAACCCATGCAACGGGGATGAGCCCCTTCTAAAAGCTTATTCACACTCTGGCTTGGCAAATGGCAATGAATGAGAATTTCTATCAGCCACTGTGCACTCAGGGAATGCTGGCAGTTATAGTACTACAGCTGCCTGCCTGTATTGCAAGTTGGATGTTAACCCATGCAACGGGGATGAGCCCCTTCTAAAAGCTTATTCACACACTGACTTGGCAAATGGCAATGAATGAGAATTTCTATCAGCCACTGTGCACTCAGGGAATGCTGGCAGTTTTAGTACTACAGCTGCCTGCCTGTATTGCAAGTTGGATGTTAACCCATGCAACGGGGATGAACCCCTTCTAAAAGCTTATTCACACACTGGCTTGGCAAATGGCAATGAATGAGAATTTCTATCAGCCACTGTGCACTCAGGGAATGCTGGGCGATGTAGTACTACAAAGGCTGCCTGTATTGAAAGTTGAATGTTAACCCATGCAACGGGGATGAGCCCCTTCTAAAAGCTTATTCACACTCTGGCTTGGCAAATGGCAATGAATGAGAATTTCTATCAGCCACTGTGCACTCAGGGAATGCTGGGCGTTGTAGTACTACAGCTGCCTGCCTGTATTGCAAGTTGTATGTTAACCCATGCAACGGGGATGAGCCCCTTCTAAAAGCTTATTCACACACTGGCTTGGCAAATGGCAATGAATGAGAATTTCTATCAGCCACTGTGCACTCAGGGAATGCTGGGCGTTGTAGTACTACAAAGGCTGTCTGTATTGCAAGTTGGATGTTAACCCATGCAACGGGGATGAGCCCCTTCTAAAAGCTTATTCACACTCTGCCTTGGCAAATGGCAATGAATGAGAATTTCTATCAGCCACTGTGCACTCAGGGAATGCTGGGCGTTGTAGTACTACAAAGGCTGCCTGTATTGCAAGTTGGATGTTAACCCATGCAACGGGGATGAGCCCCTTCTAAAAGCTTATTCACACACTGGCTTGGCAAATGGCAATGAATGAGAATTTCTATCAGCCACTGTGCACTCAGGGAATGCTGGCAGTTGTAGTATTACAGCTGCCTGCCTGTATTGCAAGTTGGATGTTAACCCATGCAACCGGGATGAGCCCCTTCAAAAAGCTTATTCACACACTGGCTTGGCAAATGGCAATGAATGAGAATTTCTATCAGCCACTGTGCACTCAGGGAATGCTGGGCGTTGTAGTACTACAGCTGCCTGCCTGTATTGCAAGTTGGATGTTAACCCATGCAACGGGGATGAGCCCCTTTTAAAAGCTTATTCACACACTGGCTTTTCAAATGGCAATGAATGAGATTTTCTATCAGCCACTGTGCACTCAGGGATTGCTGGGCGTTGTAGTACTACAAAGGCTGCCTGTATTGCAAGTTGGATGTTAACCCATGCAACGGGGATGAGCCCCTTCTAAAAGCTTATTCACACACTGCCTTGGCAAATGGCAATGAATGAGAATTTCTATCAGCCACTGTGCACTTAGGGAATGCTGGGTGTTGTAGTACTACAGCTGCCTGCCTGTATTGCAAGTTGGATGTTAACCCATGCAACGGGGATGAGCCCCTTCTAAAAGCTTATTCACACACTGCCTTGGCAAATGGCAATGAATGAGAATTTCTATCAGCCACTGTGCACTCAGGGAATGCTGGGCGTTGTAGTGCTACAAAGGCTGCCTTTATTGCAAGTTAGATGTTAACCCATGCAACGGGGATGAGCCCCTTCTAAAAGCTTATTCACACACTGGCTTGGCAAATGGCAATGAATGAGAATTTTTTGACGGCCCCATTGACTTGCTTGACTTGGTCACGGAATCTCGGACCAAAGTAGGACATGCCCTACTTTTGTCGGAACGGAGAAACGGGACCATCAAAAAACTGAAGTGTGCATGGTCCCATTGAAATGAATGGGTCAGGGTGCTAGCCGTGAGATAAACGGCTAGCACCCTGAAGAGAAAGACTGATGTGTGCACGAGGCCTAAGTGAAGAGGATCCTCACTTCATTCTGACTTGTGTAGGGACTGGAAAGACACTGGTGGGAGGGTGGGGCCCTTTTTACCTCTCTCAGTTCCTGTACCTACAGAGGTCAAAGGCTCATCCTCCTAGTGTGCCATCATAGGGGATGAAATGGAAATGCTTACTACACCCATAGTTTAATTCCTCAAGGGGTGTAGTTTTGTAAATGGAGTCACTTTTGGGTAGTTTCCACTGTACTAGTACCTTAGGGACATGGTGCCAAGAAACCAATCCAGCAAAATCTGTACTCCAAAAGCCAAATTACACTCCTTGTCTTCGGCGCACTGCCTTGTGCCCACTGACATGTCCATGGACGCGGGCCGTCAGACTCACCTCCTGACGGCCTCAGCCACGGGTCTGCGAGCGCTGGCCCAAGTCTCCTCCTCAGGAGTCGCCAGCGCTCACTTCCGCTTACCTCGGCGGGTCCCGTAGGCTGCGGGCACGCGCTCTTGCCCGCTCTTAAAGGCCCAGCGTGTGCACCTTAGTTAATGTCAAAGTTAGCCCATAAGTACCCTGGACTATAAGAAGGGCCCAGCCCCTTCCTCCCATGCCTCAGCATTTTTGTTGTACCCAAAGTTTGTCTAAGCAAATGGTCTCCTAGTGTTTCCCGGTTCCCAGTGTTTCCTTTACCTGTATCCTGTATCCCGTGCTATCCTGGTCAAGTGCCGTGCTGTGCTGTATACCACGCCTGCCCTGCTACACCATGCCTGACGTCTGCCTGCTGCCTAGTCCCAGCCGAGCCTGTCTTGCTACTGTCCGAGCTGCCACAGGTACACTCTACAAACTATAGACTGTGACCTGTGTCCTGTTGGCCAGATGCCATACCGTCAAGGCGGTACGGCCCAGTGGGTTCACGTACCCAACGTGACAGTACACTTAGGCCATGGTCCCCGCTAGTCGATTCAAGACCAAGATGACATCACAAGAGATGCAGACGGATATGCTAGACCTCCAGTCTCGACAGGACCAACTCCTCCAGGCCTTGAACATTATCGCACATCGGCAGGAGGTGCAAGCTGCCGTTCCTCCTACTTCACCTACTGACATTGTTGATCCTCAGACTACACCTCCTGGTAGTGTTGATCCCTGATTTTCTTTGCCACTTCCTGACCGCTATGATGGAGACGCAAGGACCTGTCGTGGATTTTTGAACCAGTGCCAGATCCACTTCAGCCCGTATGCAAGGGCATTTTCGTCTGATGGTGCAATGGTCGCTTTCATAATCTCTTTCCTCACTGGCAGGGTCCTTGTATGGGCGAATCCTATCTGGGAGAGACAAGGACCAGAGACCCATGACTTCCAGGGGTTCCTCCGGACATTTCGCACGGTGTTTGAGGAGCCTGGATGAGTCTCGTCTGCAGCAGCCTCCTTGCTGAACCTACACCAAGGAGACACCTCCATGGGCGAGTACACCATCCACTTCCGCACCCTGGCGGGAGAACTGTTGTGGAACAATGAGGCCCTGGAGGCTACATTCTGGCATGGACTGTCTCATAAAATTAAGGACGAGCCTGCCGCTCGAAATCTACCGTCTACCCTGGATGACCTCATCCTTCTGGCCGCCCAGATTGATATAAGGATCCGAGAACGGCTCCAAGAAGCTTGTCGGGAGGCCTTCCTAGTCCGATCTCTACTTTGCAACAACCCCTGCTGTCCTCAGAAGCCGACCTACCTAAGGAGTCTGTGAGGATGGACCAGTTTAAGCTATCTACCGAGGAGAGACAATGCAGACGCGTTTTGGGACTCTGTCTATATTGCGGCCTCGGAGGCCATCTTGCGCGCCTGTGTCCCCAAAAGCCTGAAAGCCTAGGGTTAGTAGGAGAGACAACCTTGGGTAAAGAAGGAATTTCGTCAAAATTGTCCATCCCCGTGACTATAGTGTCCGGCGTGAAAACTCATCGGATCTCTGCGTACTCTGGATCCGCTACTAATTTCATTCGTAGAGACCTGGTGGATCTTCTCCAATTACCCACTACCCCTCTGGAGAGGGCGTTGATGGTTGCATCTGTAAATGGACTACCTCTGCCAGACCCAGTTATAGCTGTGACCAAGCTGCTGAGGCTCCAAGTAGGAGCTCTCCACTCCGAGCTCCTCTCGTTTTTTGTCTTGTCCAAGGCCGTTAACCCCGTGCTGCTGGGCCTGCCTTGGCTCTGAGTACATGCCCCGGTCCTGGACTGGAACTCTGGAGAGGTACTATAGTGGGGTCCCGAGTGTCACAACCATTGCCTGGTACAGATTCGTTCAGTTCAGCCTCCTCTGCCTCAGTCATTGGCAGAATTGCCTGGTCATTATGCTGCATTTTCAGATGTCTTCAGCAAGAGGGAGGAGGAGGCGCTGCCCCCACACCGGGCGTATCACTGTCCTATCGAGCTGATTCCTGGTGTATCCCTTCTCCGTGGTAGGGTATATCCTCTCTCCTGGCCAGAGACTCTGTCTATGTCCGCCTATGTTAAGGAGAAATTGGAGAGGGCTTTCATACGGAAGTCATCCTCCCCGGCCGGAGCCGGGTACTTCTTCATCAAGAAAAAGGATGGTCCCCTGCGTCCTTGTATCGACTACCGGGGTCTCAACCAGATCACGGTGAAAAAAAAGTATCCGTTGCCATTGAACCTAATCTGGATTTGCTGGGATGACGAATGGAAGACTGCATTTAACACCCGTGGCAGACACTATGAATATCTAGTAATGCCCTTCGGCCTGTGTAATCCCCCCCCCCCCGCGGTCTTCCGGGAGTTCATTAACTACATCTTCCATGACCTCCTCTCTGTTTGTGTTGTCTATCTTGATGACATCTTGATTTTTTCTCCAGATCTTATGACTCATCAGAGACATGTCCGTTAAGTTTTGTAGCAGTTAAGGGAGAATCGTCAGTACGCCAAGTTGGAGAAGTGCGTGTTTGAAAAAGATGCTCTACACTTCCTGGGCTACATCGTCTCGAGTAGAGGTCTGAAGATGGATCCTGAAAAGGTAAAGTCCGTCCTGGCATGGCCACGCCCTCAAGGCTTGAGGGCCATACAGCACTTTCTGGGTTTCGCCAATTTTTGCAGACAGTTCATTCCAAACTTCTCACTGACATCTCCTATCTTTAACCTCACCAAGAAGGGCATGAACGCCAAGGTGTGGACTCCTGAGGCAGAGTACGCATTCAATAGCCTGAAGTGTGCCTTCACGTCAGCCTCTATCCTCCATCATCCAGATGTTTCTCGACTGTTCTCGTTGGAAGGGGACGCCTCCTGTGTCGGTGCTGGTGCACTCCTGTTCCAGAGAGGTTTCAAGGGCAAGTCAATGGTATGTGGATATTTCTCCAAGCTCTTCTCTTCCGCAGAACACAACTACTCTATTGGGGAATGGGAGTTACTGGCTATCAAATTGGCCCTGGAGGAGTGGAGACATCTACTAGAGGGCGCAGCTCATCCCATCCTGATTTTTACAGACCACAAGAGTCTCACCTATCTCCAGATGGCCCAACGGCTGAATTCTCGTCAGGCCAGGTGGTTGCTGTTCTTTACCAGGTGCCAGTTTGAGCTCCATTATCGCCACGCCGACAACAATGTGAGGGCCGATGCCTTGTCCAGGTCATTAGAGACAGAGGACACCATGGAGATTCCACAGAATATTATTGATCCGTCTTGCATTGTCTCGGTCAACCCCTTGCAAGTCAGGGACATTCCTCCGGGGAGGACCTTTGTGCACCTGGCTGACAGAAGGAGAGTCCTACGCTGGGGACACTGTTCTACGGTGGGAGGTCACGCGGGTACCCGTAAGACCCGAGACCTGATTGCTCGTCATTTCCACTGACCGGCCTTCCTTATGCTCCTCAACTGGCAAACCTTTTCATCCAACACATGTTCCGCCTGCACGGCTTGCCGCGCATATTATTTCTGATCGGGGGGTCCAGTTCACCTCTAGGTTCTGTAGAGCCCTCTGTAGACTCCTCAACATGAAATTGGACTTTTCCTCTGCCTACCATCCTCAGTCCAATGGTCAGGTCGAGAGGATCAATCAGATCTTGGATAACTACCTACGCCACTTCATCTCCAAGCAACATGATGACTTGGTGCAGCTTCTTCTGTGGGCTGAGTTCTCATATAACATTCACACTAGTGAGTCCACAAAAACCACACTGTTCTTCATTGTCTACGGCCAACATCCACAAATTCCTCTCTCGGTGTTCGTTATGTCCTAGGTACCAGCAGCTGATTCCGCTTTTAGAGACTTCCTGCAGATCTGGCAGCAGACTCGATCCTCCATCCTACTGGCAGTTGACCGCATGAAATGGAAGGCACACACGAGGAGAAGAGAACCTCCTTCATTTCTCCCTGTCACGAGGGTCTGGCTGTCCTCCAGGAATATAAGACTGAGGGTGCCACCATACAAATTTGCTCCCAGGTTCCTCGGACCCTTCAAGATCCTACAGCAGATCAACCCTGTCGCCTACAAGCTTCGTCTGCCTCCTACCCTCAAGAGCCCCAACTCCTTCCATGTCTCCCCCCTGAAGCCGGAAGTTCTGAACCGCTATACCAAGACTCCTAGCCCTGTGGTTGCCTCCAGCAGTCCTTCAGACACCTTCGAGGTTAAGGAGATCTTGGACACTAAGAGAGTAAGAGGAAAGACTTTTTATTTGGTGGATTGGAGGGGGTTTGGTCCTGAAGAGAGGTCCTGGGAGCCATAGAAGAACCTCAATGCTCCTACCCTTCTGAAGAAGTTTCTCTCTCTCTCCGGTCCCAAGAGCAGGGAGCATAAGAAGGGGGATACTGTTATGTCCATGGCCGTGGGCCATCAGGTTCACTCACCTTCTGACAGCCGCAGCCATGGGTCTGCGAGTGCTGGCCCCAGTCTCCTCCTCAGGAGACGCCAGCGCTCAATTTCGCTTACCTCGGCCGGGTCCCATAGGGTGAACACGCACGCTCGTGCCAGCTCTTAAAGGGCCAGCGTGCACACCTCAGTTAATGTAAAAGTTAGCCCATGAGTACCCTGGACTATAAGAAGGGCCCAGCCCCTTCCTCCCATGCCTGAGCATTGTTGTCGTACCCAAAGTTTGTCTAAGCAAATGGTCTCCTAGTTTTTCCCAGTTCCCAGTGTTCCCCTTTCCTGTATCCTGTATCCCGTGCTATGCTGGTCAAGTGCCGTGCTGAGCTGTAGTCGTGCTGTATACCATGCCTGTCCTGCTACACCACACCTGACGTCTGCCTGCTTCCTAGTCCCAGCCGAGCCTGTCTTGCTACTGTCTGAGCTGCCACAGGCACACTATATGAACTATAGACTGTGACCTGCATCCTGTTGGCTAGCTGCCATACCGTCAAGGCGGTACAGCCCAGTGGGTCCACGTACCCAACGTGACACCCAAACAGCAGTTTATGCCCACATATGGGGTATTTCCGTACTCCAGAGTAGTTGCTTTACAAATGTTCGGGTTTCTTTTTCATTTTTATTCCCTAGTGGACATTGTTGTTTTTTAGATACAACTACAACTTCTTGGAAAAAATTTAAATTTTTCATTTTCCTATCCAAATTCTAATTAAATCTATGAAACATCTGTTGGATCAATATGCTCACTACACCCCTAGATGAATTCCTTGTGGGGTGTAGTTTCCAAAATGGTGTCTTTTTTGGAGTGTTTCCTCTGTTTTGGCATCACAAGACCTCTTCAAACCTGACATGGTGCCTAAAATATATTGTAATAAAAATAATCCTCTAGGTGCTCCTTTGCTTCTGAGGCCCGTGTTTCAGTCCATTAGCACACTAGGGCCACATGTGGGATATTTCTAAAAGCTGCAGAATCTGGGCAATAAATATTGAGTTTTGTTTCTCTAGTAAAACCTTCTGTGTTACAGAATTTTGTTTATTAACTATGAATTTCTGCAAAAAAAAATAAATTTGTAAATTTCACCTCTACGGGGTTAAGAAACTTTCTAAATGCTGTTTTGAATGCTTTGAGGGTTGTCATTTTTAAAATGCGGTGACTTATGGGGATTTGTATTGTATAGGCCCCTGAAAGCCACTTGACAACTGAACTGGTCTCTATAAAAATAGGCTTTTGAAATTTTCTTGAGAATGTGAGAAATTTCTGCTAAATTTAGAAACCTTGTAACTGTTACGCCCATAGCCGGGGGTCGTCGTTCAAACTTACCCCTTGACGATCCCGGCCATGGACAGCTTTCTTCTCGGTGTCCACTCCCTCCAGGGAGACGCCGGCACTCTCTTCCAGGTCCTCGTACTGTTTCCCGCAGGGCGCGCGCGTCCGCGCGTGCACGGCCTTAAAGGGCCAGTACGCGTCCAGCTGTCTAATATCAATTATCAGCACAAATGGCTGCTGGACTATAAAAAGGGGCTCTGCCTACTGGTTCCTTGCCTGAGCTTTGTTGTATACCCTAGTTTGCAAAAGGTCTCCCAGTGTTTTCCAGTTTCTAGTGTTACCCGTTCCTGCTGCCTGTACCCTGTATCCCGTGCTATTGTATCTGCAAGTGAAAGTCAAGTTGTGCCTTCCCGCTGCATCCGCGTCGTTACCTGCTGTGAAAGTCAAGTTGTGCCTTCCCACTGTATCCGCGGCGTTACCTGCTATGAAAGTCAAGTCGTGCTTCCGCCACTGTCTACATTGCCTCAGGTACCCGTTCTGAACTATAGACATTGTTTTGTACCCTGTTGGCCAGCGGTACAGCCCAGTAACACCCCACGCCGTGACAGTACGCTCAGGCCATGGACCCCGCTGGCCAAGTCAAGAGCCTATCATCCTCCCAAGCCATGCAGGCGGACCTGTAGGATCTGCAAGCACGACAGGATCAACTCATTGTGGCAGTAGACTCCATGGCACAGCATCTTTGTGCGCTAGTTACTTCTGTCACCACTCCAATTCAAGCTCCTCCGATCGACCCTCCTGCTACGCCTCCTGGCAGCCCCAGTTTGGACTCTCGGTTTTCGCTGCCATTGCCACCTCAGTTTCATGGAGATGCAAGTTCGTGCAGGGGGTTTCTGAATCAATGCCAAATCCACTTCACTCTGCACGCCCGAGCATTTCCTTCAGACGGAGCCAGGATCGCCTTCATCATATCCCTACTCGCCAGCAAGGCCCTGGCATGGGTGAATCCAATCTGGGAACGACAGGGACCCGAGACCCGAGACTTCCAGGGGTTTGTGCGGTTGTTCCGTTATGTATTTGAGGAGCCTGGACGAGTCTCATCGGCAGCCACTGCTATCTTTAACCTGCGTCAGAAGGACGCCTCCGTGGGCGAATACATCATCCAGTTCCGGACTCTGGCAGGAGAATTGTCCTGGAACAATGAGGCCTTGGTAGCATCGTTCTGGCATGGCCTATCGCCTGAGATCAAAGACGAACTGACTGCTCGAGATCTCCCAGCTGCCCTGGACAACCTGATTCTACTGGCTACCCGTGTGGACATAAGGCTCAGAGAGAGATCCCAAGAGATTCTTCAGGAGAAATGGCTTCCTAGACTGGCGCCCAACTTCCAGCAACCCCTCTTGCCTTGTTCTTCTGCTGCGCCCGAGGTTCCATTGCAGGTGGATCGGCTTAAACTGTCCAATCGATAAAAACAGCGCAGGCGCACCTCTGGACTCTGCCTATATTGCAGCCTCGCTGGCCATGTCTTGCATCTTTGTCCCCAGATGCCAAAGAAATCCAAATGCTTGGGATTGGTTGGAGAGACAACCCTGGGCGCTACTGCACTTAATAGAGAACTCTCTTCCAAGCTGTTTATTCCTGTGACCATCATCGCTGGCGAGAGACCTCATTCAGTCTCTTCCTACCTGGACTCTGGCTCCGCAGCCAATTTCATCTGTCAAGACCTTGTGGATCTTCTTCAATTGCCTACTGTTTTGCTGGAGAGACCATTGATCGTTGCGTCGGTAGATGGACTGCCTTTGCCAGACCCAGTATTGTCTGTGACCAAGCCTTTGAGGCTCCAAGTGGGCGCTCTTCATTCCGAGCTCATCTCCCTGTATGTCCTTTCCAAGGCCGTCAACCCCATGCCGCTGGGTTTACCTTGGCTCCGTCTTCACGCCCGAGTCCTGGATTGGAACTCCGGAGAGGTTCTTCAGTGGGGTCACAAGTGTCTAGACCGCTGTCTGGGTCATGTCCATCCATCCCAGCCTTCTCCGCATCAGTCATTGACAGGGTTGCCTCCTTGTTACTCTCAGTTCGCTGATGTCTTTGACAAAAAGGAGGCAGAGATATTGCCACCACATCGAGAATACGACTGTCCTATCGTCTTGGTTTCTGATTCGTCCCCTCCTCGCGGTAGAGTATACCCTCTCTCCTTGCGGAATACCCAGTCTATGTTGGCCTACATTAAAGAGAATCTGGAGAGGGGCTTCATACGAAAGTCTTCATCCCCGGCCGGAGCCGGGTTTTTCTTTGTCAAAAAGAAGTCTCAATCAGATCACGGTGAAGAACAGGTACCCTTTGCCATTGATTTCTGAGCTCTTTGATCGTATACGGGGGGGCACATATTTTTTCCAAGCTTGACCTGCGGTGGGCTTACAATCGAATCCGGATCCGTCAGGGAGACGAGTGGAAGACTGCATTTAACACACGTGATGGACACTGCGAATATTTGGTCATGCCCTTCGGCCTGTGTAACGCTCCCGCAGTATTTCAAGAATTTGTGAATAACATTTTTCGTGACCTCCTCTATGTCTGTGTTGTGTTTCTTTTCCGCTCTGGTCCCAAGAAGAGGGGGGATACTGTTACGCCCATGGCCGGGGGTCGTCGTTCAAAATGATGATCCCGATCCTTGATGATCCTTGATGATCCTTGATCCTTGATGATCCCGGCCATGGACTGCTCTCTTCTCGGCATCCGCTCCCTCCAGGGAGACACCGGCACTCTCTTCCGGGTCCTCGTACTGTTTCCTGCAGGGCGCGCGCGCCCGTGCGTATACGGCCTTAAAGGGCGTCCAGCTGTCTAATATCAATTATCAGCCCAAATGGCTGCTGGACAATAAAAAGGGGCTCTGCCCACTGGTTCCTTGCCTGAGCGTTGTTTTATACCCTAGTTTGTCTTGCAAAAGGTCTCCCAGTGTTTTCCAGTTCCCAGTGTTACCCTTTCCTACTGCCTGTACCCTGTATCCCGTGATATTGTATCTACAAGTGAAAGTCAAGTTGTGCCTTCCCGCTGCATCTGCGGCGTTACCTGCTGTGAAAGTCAAGTTGTGCCTTCCTGCAGTATCTGCGGCGTTACCTGCTGTGAAAGTCAAGTTGTGCATTCCCGCTGCATCCGCAGCGTTACCTGCTGTGAAAGTCAAGTCGTGCTTCCGCCACGGTCTACATTGCCTCAGGTACCCGTTCTGAACTATAGACATTGTTTTGTACCTTGTTGGCCAGCTGCTACTCCGCTACGCGGTACGGCCCAGTGGGTCCACACCCCGCACCGTGACAGTAACGTCCTAGAAAAATAAAAAGATGTTCAAGCAATGATGGCAATCTAAAGTAGACATATGGTAAATGTTAATTAGCAACTATTTAGTGTGGTATTATGATCTGTCTTACAAGCAGGTACATTTAAATTTAGAAAAATGCTAATTTTTGAAATGTTTTGCTAAATTTTGGTGTTTTTCACAATTAAATACTGAATGTATCGACCAAATGTTACCACTAAGTTAAACTACAATGTGTCATGGAAAACAATCTCAGAATCGCTTGAATAGGTAAAAGAATTCCAACAAGCCTGGTAAGGTGAATGTAGCTCCTGATTTGATTTATTGCTTGTGAATTTAACCCCTTTCGGAGAATATTCTGTTGAACATGCTGAGCATACAAATACCTCCAGTTATCGGGGGTTAGGAAGAGTCTACTGCCAGAGTCTGAAGCTACAATGGAAACTGTAGTGATCTGACGGTTCCTGAAAGTTAAAATAATTTGATATACAGAGGCCAGCTGAGGTCGGAAAGCAGGGAATCTAATAAGGGGAAAGAAGGGAAAAGAAAGCAGTTTTCCAAGCCAAACCTGAGGCTGAAAGCTCGTAGGAAAAGATCCCCTCTCTTTTCTCTCCTTTTGTGCAGCTGCATCAACTGCTCCAACGTTAAGACGGGTGAGACTGTTCTATGTAAAGTGAAGGTGTCACGAGGTGGGGTGTGGACCCACTTGGCCGTTCCGCGTAGCGGGATGGCAGCTGGCCAATCAGGTATGGTACAGAGTCTACAGTCCAGAAAAGGGTACCTGTGGCAATGTAGACAGTAGCAAGGCAGGCTCGGCTGGGACCAGGCAGCAGGTAGACATCAGGCGTGGTGCAGTAGAACAGGCATGGAGATGCAGCAAAACACGACAACAGCTCAGCACGGCAGTAGACCAGGATGGTACTGATAGCACGGGAAACAGGATATAGGATACAGGTACGAGAAACACTGAGAAGCTGGAAGATACTTAGGAGACCATTTGCAAGACAGACTAAGGGAAACAACAGCAACACTCAAGCGAGGATAAGAAGGGCGGTGACGCTCTTATAGTCTAGGAATTCATGAGTTGATGATGATGTTTTCAGGTGCGCGCACTGGCCCTTTAAGAGCGGGCACGAACGCGCACGCGCACCCTCCGGGAGACAGGCTCGATACCCGGAAGTGAGTGCCGGCGCCTCACGGGGGGACGACGCAGCACAGCAGCAGGATATCCAGGGCCGCGGTCGTCGAGGGGTAAGTTAGAACGACAGATCGTGGCAGTAGATGTTACAGAAGGGTGGACAGTTGGATTGGGGGGGGAACTGTACTGCTGAATCTGAACACATTAATATGCACTCTCTGGTCCATATCCCACAAACAGGGAACTAAGCTAACAAGAATGGTGTGGATCTCATGATTCAGGAGAGCTGTAGCCTGAGATATAAGAAATTGTTGATTTTCTTTGTGTAATGTGTTTGCTAAATGGTGTAATTATATCAAGTGCTTAAGGGGCAGAAGCAGCGATTACACTGGGTGTAATAAATGATGACAAGAGGTAGTGCACTTACACAGAAACATTCTAAGGCCTCATGCACACTAAAGTTGGCCGTCGTTCGGCCGCTAATGACGGATCCGTGAAACACGGACCGCACATGGATGGCTTCCGTGTACAGTCCGTTTCATGGACCAAATCAATGAAAAGACAGAGACTGGAAAGGAGTAGGACCTGTCCTATTTTTAACGGTACCGTCACATGGTTTTGTTAAAACAATGGAAGTGTACATTGCCCCATTGAAAATAATGTGTCAGGGTGCTATCAGTTAAAAAAACAGATAGCGCCCTGAAGAAAATAACTGAAGTGGGCATGAGGTCTAAGCCAGTATTAAGCTGACAGAAAGGAAATATAACTATGCAGGCTTCTAAGTCAGATAGAGTAGAAGTACTCTCGCCTTATCTGCTATCTCTCTGCTAACTCCATTCTTGACCACTTACAATCTGGTTTCCGCACTCTACACTCCACAGAAACTGCCCTTACTAAAGTCTCAAATGATCTCTTGGTGGCTAAATCGGACGGTAAATCCTCTCTCCTTATTCTTTTGGATCTCTCTGCAGCCTTTGACACTGTAGACCACAAACTCCTACTTAACATGCTCCACTCTATTGGCCTCAAGGACGCGGCTCTCTCTTGGTTTTCCTCCTATCTAACTGACCGCTCGTTCAGTGTGTCATTTGCTGGTTCCACTTCTTCTCATCTTCCCCTTGCTATCGGGGTTCCTCAGGGATCAGTCCTAGGTCCGCTGCTCTTTTCTCTCTACACAGCTCCTATTGGACAAACCATCAGCAGATTTGGCTTCCAGTACCATCTCTACGCTGATGACACCCAATTATATACCTCTTCCCGTGACATCACCCCTGCTCTAATACAGAACACCAGTGATTGTCTGTCCGCTGTCTCTAACATCATGTCCTCTCTCTATCTGAAACTGAATCTTTCTAAAACTGAGCTCCTTGTGTTCCCACCATCTACTAACCTCCCTAAACCTGATGTCTCCATCTCTGTGTGTGGCACTACCATCACTCCTAAGCAGCACGCCCGCTGTCTCGGGGTTATTTTTGACTCAGATCTTTCCTTTACTCCTCACATACAATCACTTTCACGCTCCTGTCATTTTCACCTCAAAAACATCTCCAGAATCTACTCTTTTCTTACGGAGGAAACCGCCAAAACTCTCATTGTTGCTCTGATTCACTCTCATCTTGACTACTGTAACTCATTACTAGTCGGTCTTCCCCTCACTAAACTCTCCCCTCTCCAATCTATCCTCAATTCAGCAGCCAGGCTCATCTTTATGACCAACCGCTACACCAATGCCTCTAATCTGTGCCAGTCACTGCACTGGTTGCCCATCCCCTTCCGAATAAAATTCAAACTTATTACTCTCACCCACAAAGCTTTCCACAGTGCGGCACCTCCTTACATATCCTCCCTCATCTCTGTCTACTACCCTACTCGGGCTCTACGTTCTGCCAACGACCTTAGATTAAAATCCTCCATAATCCGAACCTCCCACTCCCGTCTCCAAGATTTCTCTCGTGCTGCACCCGTCCTCTGGAATGCGCTACCCCAGACAATCCGATTAATTCTCAATATCCACAGTTTTAAACGTGCCCTGAAAACACATCTATTTAGACAGGCCTATAACATTCCCTAATCTGACTCCTTTCCATGGCCCTCCTTTTAGATTAGTCATCAGAATAAGATTCCCTCACACTCCTTCTCTTCATGTCCATCATACACGGATACTGGCTGGTGACCGGCTCATGCAGCTTTATGTTACCACCGCATGTGTATAAAAATGGCCGGACCATTGTACAGAACAAACACTGTTACACTTTGTGTCTCCCTTATGTCCTCATAGATTGTAAACTCCTGCGAGCAGGGTCCTCACTCCCCAGGTTTGAATTGTAAATGAACTTTGTCACTATGTAATGTCTGATATTGTTTGTTTCATGTCCCCTCTAAATTGTAAAGTGCTGCGTAATATGTTGGCGCTATATAAATAAAGATTATTATTATTATTATTATACACCAGGGGCTAAGGGCTTAAGTAAAGATCCTAGTCGTAAATCCCTAGACTCAAAGACAATATCTAAATGGTGTGTTAACGCAAAACTACATGGACCCCTGTTACTATAGTAACTGACATTACTTACCCCACCTCTTTCCGGAGCACAGCGGAGGTTCTGACGTCACAGCGCTGTGCGCAGCGCATGACGTCACTACGCGATGCACTGCGCACAACGTCCCGACACTGAATGGAGTGAGGACCTCCGCTGCGGCCGAAGAGGTGGGTATGTTTAATAGTATGGTCTTGCTGTAGCTGATGGTTCAGGGTCTGACTTCCGGGTCTCCCGCCAATCAGCTGTTTTGAAGGGGTGCAGCCGCTCGTACGAGCGCTACTTCCCCTTCATTCCGGTCACTTTCTCACACTGTGAATTGCCGACATGAATGTGTCAGCGATTCACAGTGTGAGTAAGTAAGGGAAATTAAGAACCTTTGCATAAGGGCCCATGAGCCTTTTGCTACGCCCCTGGCCCCGGCTTATCTTAATAATGTAGCACCTCATGTACTAATTGTCTTTGTGTAACATCTTAAATGTTGTGCTTTTTTCTAAGTCATTCAATTGTAAACTCGCCTGACCAAGGAGCCTGTGTGCTCTGAAAGCTTGCATATAGAACTTTTATGGTTAGCCAATAAAGATATCATACCTTCTATACTTTTGTCTTTTTTGACACAAAAGTATTTAACATTGAATATTGTTTCTGGCTAACACGGTACTACACTATTTTTTACTGTACTTCTTTAAGATAAAGGTGGAAATAAATCCATAGACGTGTATTCTGGGAGATGTTGGAAATGTGAGAGTAGGAACTAGAGATGAGCGAACCGGGACAACCGAACCCGGTTTCGGTCCGAACATCGGGAAAAGTTCGGTTCGCAGCGAATCCGGACTTCACCGGGTTCGGCCGAACACGTTATACAAATCGGCAGCCACTTGTCTCTATCAATCACTGATAGAGAAAAGAGGCTGCTGATTAAAAATAAAATAAAAAGCATTTAATACGTACCCGGTCGTTGTCTTGGTGACAAGTCCCTCTTCTTCCTCCAGTCCGACCTTCTTTTCTGACGCGGCAGCCTGTGATTGGCTGCAGAGGCCTCTGCAGCCTGTTATTGGCTGCAGAGACCGCGGCAGCCTGTGATTGGCTGCAGCGGTCACATGGGCTGTAACGTCATCCAGGAATGTCGTGCCGGATGTCGAGAGTGGCGCATCACCAAGGCAACGGCCAGGAGACCGGACTGGAGGAAGCAGGGAGTTCTCGGTAAGTATGAACGTCTTTTTTTTTTTACAGGTTACTCTATATTCTGTTACTGCCGATCAGTTAACTCTTTCAGCACCCTGGACAGTGACTATTTACTGACGTCGCCTAGCAACGCTGCTGTAATGAAGGGTGCACACATGTAGCCACCCGTCATTACGGGGCCTCATGCACACGACCGTAAAAACACCCGTTATTACAGGTCGTAATTACGACCCGAAATAGCGGGCCCATAGACTTCTGTTAGCCACGGGTACCTTCCCGTTTTCTCACGGGAAGGTGCCCGTGACGTTAAAAACATAGTACATGTTCTATCTAATCGTGTTTTTCTAGGGCTTATGTTATCCACGTATCATGGTGATAGCCCCTAAGATTGTTGGATAGAGTATCTCTATTCCATTTAAATGTTTTTAATTATGTAAGTGAAGTTTATGTCACTAAATATTTTTATATTTTTGCAAGTTATCATAGTATTTAGTATACCATAGTATTTTCAAACATAGCATACATAAATTATTGTTTACAATAGTAGGGATTTGGCCGCAGTTTCCTATGTGTCATTTGACAGGGCGGTTGACTTAGTTTGACTGTTGTATTATTTCCATTATATTTGCCACCGGTTTGGAGTTCCTTTGTCTGAAGAGAAGACGGAAGTCCCCTCTACTTGGCTTTGTTCTTTGGGCATTGAGATTGAGATTGATTCAGTTGAAATGGTGTTTTGTTTGTCTGAGTCATAGATCTTGAAGATGCGTGTCGCTTTGGATTTGGCCCTGTATTCGCGCAAGCTGCAGCTTCATCAAATACAGTCTTTGTTAGGTTTGTTGGTGTTTGCATGCAGGGTTACGGGCAGAATTTTTTCCAGACGGTTATCTTTGCCACTACCGGCGTTTTGGTCCCCTCTCACTTGTGCGCATTACCTCTTCTATTAAGGCTGATTTACGCGTCTGGCGTACCTTTTTGGTAATCAACTTGCTTCCTCCTCAGATCCGATGGTGGTGCTGCTTCAACACCTGGTGTTGCGTTGTTTGCAATGCAATATTTAGTTCCGGGCTTGCCACATTCCTGCAGTGGAGAATTGCATTGATGGTTCTCTTTCTCTATTTAATTGGCAAATTTTTTGTTCCCTCTGCCAGGAGGCAGATCTCGAAGCCAGATTCAATGTGGAGGATGCCCGATCCCAGTTAGTCCCCTATGTGAGATTGTCTTTGGCGCCGTCTACCTGTGGTGCCTATGGTAATGCGTGGGCTGGGTGGTTGGGGGTAGCTGGGGATAGGCGGATTGGTTCTGCGGAGGATGTTCATCTGACTGTTACTTTGGAATACATTTGTTTCGATTGCGTACTCGCGGCATCTCCAGCTTGGTAGTGCAACGGCGGCTCACGGGTGTAGCCTTTTTCTCCAAACTGTAGGTTGGTCGGATGTGACAACGTCATTTTTCACTTCTCCGGTATTAAAAGGTTGGAAAAAATTGGCGGCTCGGCGTGAATCTCGTCGCCCAGTTTAATTTTCCATGTTACAAAAATAAATGTTTGCTCTTTCCCTTTTGAGTTGTCGTTATTTTCGGCAGCCTTATTTTTAGAAGTTTTTGGTGCCCTTCTTATTACTGAATTTGTCACCATGAGTGCGGCTCGCCCAGGGGGCCTGTTATTTGAGGATGTAGTTATTTCCTCTTTGGCCCTTTGGCTCTGTATAGGGCGGTCTACAACTGACATTTTTGGTCGTGGTTGCTGGGTGTTCTTGCATTCTGTGCCGGTTGTCAAATGCCCGGTCGCTTTTGTCTCATCTTACCTACACAGTCGTTCCCTCAGCGTGCAATTTCTGTCCCAATGTCGACCGTAAACCACTAATGTTTTTTCAGTTCACAGAATTCTAGGTAAGTATAATATTTAAAAAATTTTTGAGTTGAGTTTTTCTTCCGTCAGAATCGTTGCTTTTTCGCCACAATAAAACATAACATGTGCTATTTGTTTAGGGTTTTATCTCCCCATTGTATTAAATGAAACATTCTGCAGCAATTCCGTTACGAGTGGACAAGCCCTTGTGCTGCGAATTTTCCCTTGTGCTGCGGAAATCTGAAGTATTTAACCCCTTCACGCAAAATCACGTAACTGCACATGATGAGGATTAAGGGGAAGACAGCCGACACCTCCCTGCAATGAGCGGGATCAAAGTTCACTTTGATTCTGCCCATTTAACACCTTAAATGTCACAATCAATCGCGACCGCTGCATTTAAAGTGTTAGAATCAGGGGGGCGCCCCCTCAAACACGCAATCGCGCCCCGCTCCCACAACACGATCGTCCGGTTACAACGGTTGCTACGGTGGCCTGGGGGCCGAACAAAAGCCCCCAGGTCTGCCATCTTTGTACTCCTTTAAAGCTCTGCCTCCGACAGGGCTTCAAAGGAGACTGTCAGAATCACGATATACTGCAATACATTAGTATTGCAGTATATCATGCAAGCAATCCAACGATCGCTGCTTCAAGTCTGCTAGGGGGACTAATGAAAAAAGTTAAAAACATTTAAATAAAGATTTTTGTTATGTTCCAAAAACAATAAAGTATTAAAAGTTCAAAAAACCCCCCTTTTCACATTTTTCCCCAAAATCAATGTTAAAAAAAATAAAAGTTAACATAACTGGTATCGCCGCGTCTGTAAAAGTCCGACCTATCACAATATAGCGTTGTTTAATCCGCCCGGTGAATTCTGTAAAAGATATATATATAAAACACGCAAATTGCTGTTTTTTGGTCAGCTTAGTGCTCCAAAAAAATGAAATAGAAAATGATCAAAAATTCGCATTACCCCAAAATGGTATCAGTGAAAA
The DNA here is from genome assembly GCF_050947455.1 of Rhinoderma darwinii. Taxonomy (NCBI): domain Eukaryota; kingdom Metazoa; phylum Chordata; class Amphibia; order Anura; family Rhinodermatidae; genus Rhinoderma; species Rhinoderma darwinii. The sequence goes on along the minus strand of NC_134696.1, from coordinate 76,464,892 downwards.
CTACAGCTCGCCCCACAAAACGTAAGCCCTCACATCGCTAAATTGATGTAAAAATAAAAAAGTTGTGGCTACACAAAAGTTTTTTTTAATTTGGCAAATGGTTTTATTTTTTTAAAAGTGGTAAAACATAAAACAAAACATATAAATTTGGTATCGCCGTAATCGTATCAGCCTGTAGAATAAGGTGAACATGTCGTTTTTACCGCCTGATTGACGCCGTAAAACAAAACCCCGCAAAATATGACGTAATCGCTGTTTTTTGCCCATTTCACCCCACAAATATTTTTTTTCCAGCTTCCCAGTACTTTATGCAGTACAATAAATGGTGCCATGAAAAACAACAACTTTTCCTGAAAAAAAAATAGCCCTCGTAGGGCGATATAGACGGAAAAATAAAAAAATTATAGGTTTTGAAAGGTGGGGAGAAAAAACAAAAGTGAAAATTTGAAAAAAGGCTGCGTCCTGAAGGGGTTAAACTATGAGTGAAATAAATACAACAGCTATAGCGTTCTGCACTCACACCCACTTTATATATATACACACACACTATATACACACACAAACAAACTATATATATACACAAACATACGCACACTATATATATATATATATATATATATATATATATATACACTACCGTTCAAAAGTTTAGGGTCACTTAGAAATGTCCTTATTTTTTAAAGAAAAGCACAGTTTTTTTCAATGAAGATAACATTAAATTAATCAGAAATACACTCTATACTTTGTTAATGTGCTAAATGACTATTCTAGCTGCAAACATCTGGTTTTTAATGCAATATCTACATAGGTGTATAGAGGCCCATTTCCAGCAACCATCACTCCAGTGTTCTAATGGTACATTGTGTTTGCTAACTGTGTTAGAAGGCTAATGGATGATTAGAAAACACTGGAAAACCCTTGTGCAATTATGTTAGCATCGCTGTAAACAGTTTTGCTGTTTAGAGTAGCTATAAAACTGACCTTCCTTTGAGCTAGTTGAGAATCTGGAGCATTACATTTGTGGGTTCGATTAAGTTCTCAAAATGGCTAGAAAAAGAGAACTTTCATGTGAAACTCAACAGTCTATTCTTGTTCTTAGAAATGAAGGCTATTCCATGCAAGAAATTGCCAAGAAACTGTTAGGGATCTGCCAGGTACTTCATCTAGGTATACTCCTGGGATTAATCAATCCACACCTGAGGCCAGACCTGTTCGACTGACACCACCTCCCACCAACCAGGGTGGCAGGCTCAGGAGTGGGAGAGCCTATCACGGCCTGGTCTGTCGGAGTTAGCTCCGCCCCCTGTCCTTTATTACCTGCCCTGTTCTCTCCCTCAGTGCTTGTAATTCTTTTGGATTCCTGGCCCCACTGCTGCTTGCTCCAGCCTGCTTCTGCCGTGCTTCTGCCTTGCTGCAGTTCTGCTTGACCTGCTTTGCTTTGCCCCTGGCTTACTTCTGTCTCCTTGCCCGCTTGGGTGTACCCACTTCGTCCTGGTCCTGACTGTCCGTTCGCCGCTCCGTTTCCTCGTGGCGTTCCGTGGCTACTGCCCCTTCCCTTGCATGTTCCCTGTTTGTTTTCCTGTGCACTTAGACAGCGTAGGGACCGCCGCCCAGTTGTACCTCGTCGCCTAGGGCGGGTCGTTGCAAGTAGGCAGGGACAGGGCGGTGGGTAGATTAGGGCTCACTTTCCCTTCACCTCCTTCCGGCCATTACATAATTACAAGCCCTTACCTAGTCTACCATTTCTCCTACGCTGACGCTATCATGGACCCCCTTGAGACCCTGGCCCAGCAGATGCAGGGCCTCTCCCTACAGGTCCAGGCCCTGGCCCAAAGGGTCAATCAGGGTGACGCTGCTTTAGTAGTACCCCTCACCTCACCTCTAGAACCCGACCTCAAGTTACCTGACCGGTTCTCAGGGGACCGTAAGACGTTTCTCTCCTTCCGGGAGAGTTGCAGACTGTATTTCCGCCTAAAGCCCCACTCCTCAGGTTCCGAGAACCAGCGGGTGGGTATCATCATATCCCGACTCCAGGAAGGGCCCCAAGAGTGGGCCTTCTCCTTGGCTCCTGACGCCCCTGAACTTTCCTCTGTTGATCGTTTTTTCTCTGCCCTCGGACTCATTTACGACGAGACTGACAGGACTGCCTTAGCCGAGAGTCAGCTGGTGACCTTACGTCAGGGTAGGAGACCGGTTGAGGAATACTGTTCTGATTTTAGGAAGTGGTGCGTAGCTTCTCAGTGGAACGATCCGGCCCTAAGGTGCCAGTTTAGGTTAGGATTATCTGACGCCCTGAAGGATCTGCTGGTTAGCTACCCCTCTTCTGACTCCCTTGACCAGGTTATGGCCCTAGCAGTACGACTTGACCGACGTCTCAGGGAACGTCAGCTAGAACGCTTCAGTGTGCTCCCCTCTGACTTTTCTGCGATCCCCCCCGAGGTCCCGTCTCCTCGCCCCTCCACGGAGGACTTGGAGGTACCTATGCAACTCGGGGCCTCCATGTCCCCTCGACAACGTAGGGAGTTTCGCAGAATGAATGGTCTCTGCTTCTACTGTGGGGACGACAAGCATCTACTGAACACCTGTCCCAGGCGCAAGAATAAGAAGCCGGAAAACTTCCGCACCTAAGTGATCATCGGGGAGGTCACTTGGGCGCACAGGTATTTCCCGTTAATGTGAAACGCAATAAAATTTTGCTTCCCTTTCAGGTCTCGTTTGCTGGCCGGGCTGCCACGGGCAGTGCTTTCGTGGATTCAGGGTCATCTGCTAATATCATGTCTGCGGAATTTGCTATGTCTCTAAAGATGCCTTGTATTGATTTACCTTATCCTATCCCTGTAGTAGGAATCGACTCAACTCCCCTTGCTAATGGTTATTTTACTCAGCATACTCCTGTTTTTGAACTCCTTGTTGGCTCCATGCATTTGAAGCAGTGCTCTGTACTGGTGATGCAGGGATTATCGTCTGATCTGGTTTTAGGCCTTCCCTGGTTGCAGTTGCATAATCCCACGTTTGATTGGAATACTGGGGATCTCACCAAATGGGGTAATGAATGTCTAATGTCATGTCTTTCTGTTAACTCTATTTCTCCCCGGGAGGAGGTAAACACGCTTCCTGAGTTTGTTCAGGACTTCGCCGATGTGTTTTCTAAGGAGGCCTCCGAGGTGTTGCCCCCCCATAGAGATTACGATTGCGCTATCGATTTGGTGCCTGGTGCCAAGCTTCCTAAGGGTAGGATATTTAATCTTTCATGTCCTGAACGTGAAGCCATGAGGGTATATATCCAAGAATGCCTGGCCAAGGGTTTCATTCGCCCCTCGACTTCTCCTGTAGGTGCTGGCTTCTTCTTCGTGGGGAAGAAGGATGGTGGTCTTAGGCCGTGCATTGATTATCGTAACCTGAATAAGGTCACCGTAAGGAACCAGTACCCACTTCCTTTGATTCCGGATCTTTTTAATCAGGTTCAGGGAGCCCAATGGTTTTCTAAGTTCGATCTACGGGGGGCATATAACCTTATCCGCATCAAAGAGGGGGATGAGTGGAAAACTGCGTTCAACACACCCGAGGGTCATTTCGAATACCTGGTCATGCCCTTTGGGTTGTGTAATGCCCCTGCTGTCTTCCAGAATTTTATTAATGAAATCCTGAGAGAGTACCTGGGTAATTTTCTTGTTGTGTACCTTGATGACATACTGGTGTTTTCCAAGGACTGGTCCTCCCACGTGGAGCATGTCAGGAAGGTGCTCCAGGTCCTTCGGGAGAATAATCTGTTTGCTAAGACTGAAAAATGTGTCTTTGGGGTACAGGAGATACCATTTTTAGGGCAAATCCTCACTCCTCATGAATTCCGCATGGACCCTGCCAAGGTTCAGGCTGTGGCGGAATGGGTCCAACCTGCCTCCCTTAAGGCGTTACAGTGTTTTTTAGGGTTCGCCAACTATTACAGGAGATTTATTGCCAACTTCTCGGTCGTCGCTAAGCCTCTTACGGACCTTACCCGCAAGGGTGCTGATGTCCTCCATTGGCGCCCTGAGGCCGTCCAGGCCTTTGAGACCCTCAAGAAGTGCTTTATCTCTGCCCCCGTGCTGATTCAGCCCAACCAAGAGGAGCCATTTATTGTGGAGGTTGACGCTTCCGAGGTGGGAGTGGGGGCCGTCTTGTCCCAGGGTACCAGCTCCCTCACCCATCTCCGCCCCTGTGCTTACTTCTCTAGGAAGTTTTCGCCCACGGAGAGTAACTATGATATTGGCAACCGCGAACTTCTAGCCATTAAATGGGCTTTTGAGGAGTGGCGGCACTTCCGGGAGGGGGCCAGACACCAGGTAACGGTCCTTACGGATCACAAGAATCTGGTTTTCCTAGAATCGGCCCGGAGGCTTAATCCTAGACAAGCTCGGTGGGCACTATTCTTTACCAGATTTAATTTCTTGGTTACCTATAGGGCTGGGTCCAAGAATATTAAGGCTGATGCTCTGTCACGTAGTTTCATGGCCAATCCTCCTTCTGAGAAGGATCCTGCTTGTATTTTACCCCCTGGTATAATCGTCTCTGCCACGGATTCTGATTTAGCTTCTGATATCGCGGCTGATCAGGGTGCAGCTCCCGGGAACGTCCCTGGGGACAAACTGTTTGTTCCCCTGCAATACCGGCTGAGGGTACTCAGGGAAAACCATGACTCCGCACTATCTGGTCATCCTGGCATCTTGGGCACCAAACACCTCATTACCAGAAACTATTGGTGGCCTGGGTTGCCTAAAGACGTTAGGGCTTACGTCGCCGCTTGTGAGGTTTGCGCTAGGTCCAAAACCCCTAGGTCCCGACCTGCGGGCCTACTACGTTCCTTGCCCATTCCCCAGAGACCTTGGACCCATATCTCCATGGATTTTATCACCGATTTGCCCTCATCTCAGGGCAAGTCGGTGGTGTGGGTGGTAGTCGACCGCTTCAGCAAGATGTGCCACTTTGTGCCCCTTAAGAAGCTACCTAACGCCAAGACGTTAGCTTCTTTGTTTGTGAAACACATCCTGCGTCTCCATGGGGCCCCAGTCAATATCGTTTCTGACAGAGGGGTACAATTTGTTTCCTTATTTTGGAGAGCTTTTTGTAAAAAGTTGGAGATTGATCTGTCCTTCTCCTCCGCCTTCCATCCCGAAACTAATGGCCAAACGGAAAGGACCAACCAATCCCTGGAACAATATTTAAGGTGTTTCATCTCTGACTGTCAATTCGATTGGGTCTCATTCCTTCCCCTTGCTGAATTTTCCTTGAATAACCGGGTCAGTAACTCGTCAGGGGTCTCCCCGTTTTTCTGTAATTTCGGGTTTAACCCAAGATTCTCCTCCGTCTCCCCTGGTTGTTCCAATAATCCTGAGGTAGAGGATGTTCATCGGGAACTGTGCACTGTCTGGGCCCAGGTTCAGAAGAACCTAGAGGCGTCCCAGAGCGCACAAAAGATTCAGGCGGATAGTAGACGTTCTGCTAACCCCCGGTTTGTCGTCGGGGATTTGGTCTGGTTATCGTCCAGGAACTTGCGCCTTAAGGTCCCGTCCAGGAAGTTTGCTCCCCGATTTATTGGACCTTATAAGATCATTGAAGTCCTCAACCCTGTATCCTTCCGTCTGGAGCTCCCCCCATCATTTCGCATACATGACGTCTTCCATGCCTCCCTCCTTAAACGCTGCTCCCCGTCCTGGTCCCCCTCGAGGATACCTCCTGTTCCCGTTCTCACCCCTGAGGGGGTGGAATTCGAGGTGGCCAAGATTATGGACAGTAGGATGGTCCAGGGCTCCCTCCAGTACCTGGTCCATTGGAGAGGATACGGGCCGGAGGAGAGGACTTGGGTACCTGCCCGTGATGTTTACGCTGGGGTATTGATCAGGAGGTTCCACCTTCTCTTCCCCACTAAACCGGGTCCCCTTAGTAAGGGTCCGGTGGCCCCTCATAAAAGGGGGAGTACTGTTAGGGATCTGCCAGGTACTTCATCTAGGTATACTCCTGGGATTAATCAATCCACACCTGAGGCCAGACCTGTTCGACTGACACCATCTCCCACCAACCAGGGTGGCAGGCTCAGGAGTGGGAGAGCCTATCGCGGCCTGGTCTGTCGGAGTTAGCTCCGCCCCCTGTCCTTTATTACCTGCCCTGTTCTCTCCCTCAGTGCTTGTAATTCTTTTGGATTCCTGGCCCCACTGCTGCTTGCTCCAGCCTGCTTCTGTCGTGCTTCTGCCTTGCTGCAGTTCTGCTTGACCTGCTTTGCTTTGCCCCTGGCTTACTTCTGTCTCCTTGCCCGCTTGGGTGTACCCACTTCGTCCTGGTCCTGACTGTCCGTTCGCCGCTCCGTTTCCTTGTGGCGTTCCGTGGCTACTGCCCCTTCCCTTGCATGTTCCCTGTTTGTTTTCCTGTGCACTTAGACAGCGTAGGGACCGCCGCCCAGTTGTACCTCGTCGCCTAGGGCGGGTCGTTGCAAGTAGGCAGGGACAGGGCGGTGGGTAAATTAGGGCTCACTTTCCCTTCACCTCCTTCCGGCCATTACAGAAACTGAAGATTTCCTACAACGGTGTGTACTACTCCCTTCAGAGGACAGCACAAACAGGCCCTAACCAGAGTAGAAAGAGAAGTGGGAGGCTCCGCTGCACAACTGAGCAACAAGACAAGTACATTAGAGTCTCTAGTTTGAGAAATAGACGCCTCACAGGTCCTCAACTGGCAGCTTCATTAAATAGTACCCGCAAAACGCCAGTGCCAACGTCTGCAGTGAAGAGGCGACTCCGGGATGCTGGACTTCAGGGCAGAGTGGCAAAGAAAAAGCCATATCTGAGACTGGCTAATAAAAGGAAAAGATTAATATGGGCAAAAGCACACAGACATTGGACAGAGGAAGATTGGAAAAAAGTGTTATGGACAGACGAATCGAAGTTTGAGATGTTTGGATCACACAGAAGAACATTTGTGAGACGCAGAACAACTGAAAAGATGCTGGAAGAGTGCCTGACGCCATCTGTCAAGCATGGTGGAGGTAATGTGATGGTCTGGGGTTGCTTTGGTGCTGGTAAAGTGGGAGATTTGTACAAGGTAAAAGGGATTTTGAATAAGGAAGGCTATCACTCCATTTTGCAACGCCATGCCATACCCTGTGGACAGCGCTTGATTGGAGCCAATTTCATCCTACAACAGGACAATGACCCAAAGCACACCTCCAAATTATGAAAGAACTATTTAGGGAAGAAGCAGGCAGCTGGTATTCTATCTGTAATGGAGTGGCCAGTGCAGTCACCAGATCTCAACCCCATAGAGCTGTTGTGGGAGCAGCTTGACCGTATGGTATGCAAGAAGTGCCCATCAAGCCAATCCAACTTGTGGGAGGGGCTTCTGGAAGCGTGGGGTGAAATTTCTCCCGATTACCTCAGCAAATTAACAGCTAGAATGCCAAAGGTCTGCAATGCTGTAATTGCTGCAAATGGAGCATTCTTTGACGAAAGCAAAGTTTGAAGGAGAAAATTATTATTTCAAATAAAAATCATTATTTCTAACCTTGTCAATGTCTTGACTATACTTTCTAGCTATTTTGCAACTCATTTGATAAATATAAGTGTGAGTTTTCATGGAAAACACAAAATTGTCTGGGTGACAACAAACTTTTGAACGATAGTGTATATATATATATATATATTTATATATATATATATATATATATATATATATAGTGTATGTATATATACTTACATGCACACACACTATACCTATATATATATATATATATATATATATATATATATATATATATATATATATATATATATATATAAATATATATATTATTTTTTTTACACACACACACATACACACACACACACACACACACACACACACTATATAAACACACGCTATATATATTTTTTTTATATATATATACATATATATATATATATATATACATACATACACACACACACACACACACACACACACACTAATATATAACTATATATACAAAGAATAGGCAAAGAAGCAGCACTCCAAAAATACAAAACTATTTATTCACCACTACATCTCAGTGCAGCGTTTCACTCTCACAATGAGAGCATTTTCAAGCATAGCAAAACAGTGATCAATGGATTTAAATATGGAGCATAGCTCATCAAGTAACATATGTGATTAGTACAAAAATATCCATAAATGCAGTGATAAAGTGCATAAATATTATATTATTTGTATGAATAACATGAAACTGAATCCACAGCATGTGTCCAATATACTTCTAAAGAATTTCAAAATCCTTCATACAATAGAAATTACAAAACATATATAAAGTATATAAATAATTGTTTTCATGTTTACACCATTAATATACTTAAAACAAGTTGGCAATCACCCTTTAACAAAGAACTAATGGATGCTGTTTAAGTGAATGAATGCTGTGCACGGCGTCCTTGCCGCCATAACGCGCATGTGCCACTGTAATACAAGCTATTGGACAGAGTCATCTGGCAAAAGTCCAAAGAAGCATAAGAATGTCTCATGGGATAATCAAGTCCCACCCCTTCTCAGAAGGGCTGAGAATCCTTATGTGATATAATCACACTATTCTCACTGAGTCTTAATGGAACGCAACATATCTCACGGGATAAGATAATCCCGCGCATGCTCAGGAAAATTAAACACCCTCTTAGAGCTATGTATAAGAAAGATGATCCCTAATCAATTATTTATGATCTTCTGGGATAATATATGAACACAACATCGAAATTAAACAATTGATGGAATTAATGTTTGATATATGACTACATTAAAAATGCCAAAATATTTTTTATATATAAACTAATTCAAATAATTCAAACTTAATATCCGATTAAGTTGATTTGAATGTGGAACATGGTAAGCACCCAAGGTTTCTCATGTCCCTAGTGCGAACGTATAGGATTTCCAGGCCCACAATACTCACACTATAGGGGATCCCAATGTGTCCCACTATCACAACCAGTGACCTCCAATCAGGGATCCCAGACCTCATCAGTGCCTTCAAATCACACCATTTACACATTCTAAAGATATAACTTTGTATCCTAGACTTGTGGAATGAATAGTATATATAAAAAAAGATAAGTAAAAAGAGTGTAATCGAAAGTATGTAGTACAGGGACCATCAATCTGAAGTATTCCAGCATATTATAGGGAGATATCTGCGAGCCAAGAGACTCAGTAGAGACGTATAAGCGTGTAGCTGTATAAAGACAATCTTAATTTGGCTTTCCAATATATTTGTGAGTGCACAAACACAATCTTGTGTGTATCCCGCTGAAAAAAAAGGACAAATATGTCAATAATTGCAGTGAATAAATAAATTCAAAGTTCACACATCTAGTTATAGATTTAGTGTCTGTTCTTAGATTAAATATTGGATAAAAAGGTAACCCTTATCAACTAGCAAGACAAAGACAGGAATTCCAATGGCCAGAAGGTGCATGTTTCAGGAATATTAATAAAAGGGGGGACTAATGTACTGATTCAATTGAAGGTATTTAATGGATAATCCATATTTAATCATGCGAGATATATTGATTCAAGTCTATATACCCAGTGTGTTTCACGCTGTTTGAGGAGACGTTCCCTATCTCCCCACGTTTCAAAGGGAAGAATGCTGTCTATAATACTGAATCTAAGCTCATTTACATTGTGACCTGCCTCAATGAAGTGACGTGGTACTGGGAGTTCAAATTTGCATGTTCTAATGCTAGATTTGTGATTATTGAGACGCAAACAACATTCTATTCTAGATTCTCTGACATATCTTAACTCACAAGTTCACTGAAGAACATAGACAGCACTTTTACAAGTGTAAATTAATCTTATATTCTTTACCAGTAGCAGGATGTGTAAACGTGTCACCTTTAATTATCAGGGAGCAATTGTCACAAGTCAAGTGAGGAAAACACCCCTTAAGTTTCGTCATAGGTTGTCCTATTCTAGATTGATTAGTGCTAACATCCATTTTAACTAACTGATCCCTTCAGTTCAGCGATCTTTTGTATGAAAATAAAGGCGGATACCTGAACTCGGATTCAGAATCATAGTAATTAGTTAGAATGCTCCAATGTTTTTTAACAATCGATGCAATTGCAGAGCTATGTATGTTATAAGTGGAGACTAATGGAAATCTCTTTGGTTTTACGGTTTGCTCCATTTCTGGATGTTGACTCTCTAATCATTAACGCTATCTAGGTGTCCCTGGATTATCCATTTTGGATATCCTCTTTACAAGAATTTCCTGGACATTTCTCCAAGTCTATTATTTAAATTGTTTGGATCATCTACTATCCTTTTTACATGTAATAGCTGACTATATGGCCATACATTTCGGATGGTGGCTATCATATCTTAGCAAGTTATTGCAATCTGTTTGTTTCACAAAAAGGTCACTTTTTAATTTATCACCTACGATTTATATCATGGTGTATAGGAATTGTAAATTTTGACTAGAGACCACTTTGGTGAATTTTATGTCTGGATCTATCTCATTGAGATTATCAGAAAGGTTGTCCAAAGCAGTCATGTCACCCGTCCAGACGAGGAAAACGTTGTCGATGTATCTTCATCACCTCAGCACATGGCTGAAGTGGTGGGATACATAGACCGACGCCTCCTCAAGATCTGTCATGACTATGTTGGCATAGGTAGGGGCCACATTCGACCCCATGGTGGTTTCCCCTAACAGGACATAGTATTCGTCATTGCAGAGGAAGAAATTACAAATCAGAACAATTTCTAGAGGACCTATCAAAAATTCTTTACATTTTACCGAAAAGTCAGAATTCTCCAAAATTGAAATAAGTGTATAAACTTATTACATCAAACAAAACCAGTATTGAGTTAGGTGGTACAACAATATCACATATTTTTAATAAAAAATCTGTCCTGTCTCTAATGTATGATTTTGCCGAAGTAGCAAATATACTTGTTTCGGGTAGGGACTCACTTTTAAGCCCCATGGCGGTTTTTCTGCACAATCGGTCTGCCGGGTGGACATGTCCTGCTTTTATGAATTTTAGGCAAACAATAACATTGGAACAATAGGATGTTGAGCGATTAAGAACACATGAAGATATTTATCAATGATAACATTAGTTTAAGAACAAAACTGGTTGGATCACAAGGTAAGTTCTTGTATACACAATTGTCATTAAGTTGCCCATAAATTTCTTCTAAATATAATGTGCGATCCATAACGACGACCGCACCCCCCTTATTTGCGGGTTTAATAATTAGGTTGTCGTTATCGATCAGACCTTCAAATGCCATCCTCTCCTCTCGACTTAGATTAGAAACAGAACTGGAAGGCCTCATGACCTGATTCAACATTCAAAATTCAGTGACATCTTTCTGAACAAGAGAAATAAAGGTTTCTACTCCCTTCATGGTACTAGGAGACTGAAACATACTATTATTGTATAGACCTATCCTTTTCAAAGACATCTCAGTATTGGACCCACAGTCCATAGTTAAAACCCTGTTGGGAAAACCAGGTTTGAATTCTCACAGACCTAAAAAATTTGTGTAGCTCAATATCCACCTGTAGCCAGTCTGGACAGAAAGACAATCCCTTACTTAATACTTGTGTTTCAATAGGTGAAAGTACATGAGAATAGATATTTACCAGAAGAAAAAGAATTGGGAGGGGGGGTGAAGGATAAGTGATAGAATTCATTAAGATCGTTTTTGGAATTTTTGTCTGTTTGTGCACGAATCACGTAAAAACTACTGATCCAATTCGATGTTTTCAAAAATTCATTAACATTGCATTAGTACAACAACAAAAAACACATGGAAACCAAGGCAACCAATCACATTTTTACTTTCATTTTGTATTGTCTTGGAAAAATTGACACCAGTAGGTTGCTATGGGCAACTGCTCCAAATTTCATCTATACTGATTGATATATAAGGGAGAGGTTGCAATCAATCAGATTGCTGCACATTTTTCAAGCTGCCTCAGACAAATTACTGCTGTGATCTGATTGGTTTCTGAGGACAACAACTCCAACTTTTGTCTATATTGTTATTTTTATGCATCGGAGGCACATACACCGTGTTCCAAATTATTCTGCACATTGGATTTAAGTGTCATAAACATTTAATTATTAGTTTTTCAATTAAACTCATGGATGGTATTATGTTTTAGGGCTCTTTGGATCATTGCAATCAATCTCAGACACCTGTGATAATTAGTTTGCCAGGTGTGCCCAATCAAAGGAAAACTACTTCAGAACAACGTTCCACATTATTAAGCAGGCCACAGGTTTCAAGCAATATGGGAAAGAAAAAGGATCTCTCTGCTGCCGAAAAGCGTGAAATAGTGCAATACCTTGGACAAGGTATGAAAACATTGGATATTTCAAGAAAACTAAGGCGTGATCATCGTACTGTGAAAAGATTTGTGGCTGATTCAGAGCACAGATGGGTTCGTTCAGATAAAGGCATAATGAGGAAGGTTTCTGCCAGACAAATTAATAGGATTAGGAGAGCAGCTGCTAAAATGCCATTGCAAAGCAGCAAACAGGTATTTGAAGCCGCTGGTGCCTCTGGAGTCCCACGAACCTCAAGGTGTAGGATCCTCCAGAGGTTTGAAAGTGTGCATAAAGCTATTATTTGGCCACCACTAAACAACGCTCACAAGCAGAAATGGTTGCAGTCGGCTCAGAAATACATGAAAACTAATTTTCAATTCGTGTTGTTTACTGATGAGTGTTGTGCAACCCTGGATGGTCCAGATGGATGGAGTAGTGGATGGTTGGTGAATGGCCACCATGTCCCAACAAGGCTGCGACGTCAGCAAGGAGGTGGCAGAGTCATGTTTTGGGCTGGAATCATGGGGAGAGAGCTGGTAGGCCCCTTTAGGGTCCCTGACGGTGTGAAAATGACCTCTGCAAAGTACGTAGAGTTTATGACTGACCACTTTCTTCCGTGGTACAAAAAGAAGAACCGTGCCTTCCGTAGCAAAAATTATCTTCATGCATGACAATGCACCATCTCATGCTGCAAAGAATACCTCTGTGTCATTGGCTGCTATGTGAATAAAAGCAGAGAAACTCATGTTGTGTCCCCCATGTTCCCCTGGCCTCAACCCTATTGAGAACCTTTGGAGCATCCTCAAGCAAAATATCTATGAGGGTGGAAGGCAGTTCACATCAAAACAGAAGCTCTGGGAGGTTATTCTGACATCCTGCAAAGATATTCAAGCAGAAACTGTTCAAATATTCACAAATCCAATGGATGCAAGAATTGTGAAGGTGATATCAAAGAAGGGGTCCTATGTTAACATGTAACTTGGCCTGTTAAGTTTTTTTTGATTGAAAGAGCTTTTGATTTCTGTAAATATGACCTCCTGTTGCTGAAAATTCAACAAATTACCATTTTACTTCTCTTTACAACCTTTAAAATGTTTTGATCTCTGTTGTGCATAATAATGTGAAACAGTGCATTTTGAGTTTTTTACTTCTAAAAAAAATCTGTTATCATTAGGAGATTTGTTCAATAAAATTTGCATTATACTCCAACGGTTGATGGCTTTAAGATTATACTGACTGTCATTTGCATCGACTATTTAGGAAAATCAGCGAAAAATAACATTTGCATAATAATTTGGAACCCGGTGTATAACTACCAATCAGGATTCTGCTTTCATTGTCCAAGCTGCCTCAGAAAAAAAGAACTATAATCTGATTGGTTGTTATGGACAACAGCTCCAACATTTGTCTACATTGATTTTTACACATAGTAAGAAGATATAGAAACCAATCAGATCACTGCTATCATTCACCTGCTACCTCACAAGAATGTAAACTACAATCTGATTGGTTGCTATGTACAAAAGTTCCAACATTTGTTTATTTTGGTTCTTACACATTCAAGGGAGATAAAATAACCAATCAGGTTGCTGCCTTCATTCTCCTAGCTGCCTCACAAGAATCAAAATTGTAATCTGATTAGTTGCTATGGACAATAGTTCCAACATTTGTCTTTATTGGATATTACACATAGAAGAGAGATAAAGCAGCCAATCCGCTCGCTGCTTTCATGCACCTACCTGCCTCTAAAAACTGTAATCTGATTGGTTGGCTAAAAGGGCTCGGCCAGTGGCCTCTCGGTCTCAAGAGAGTAAATGCCATCCAGAAAAAGATCAAATATCTTTCAATATATCAAAAATACAAAAGGAATGAAACTAATTAGGTCTCAGGAATCTGTAGAAGATCATGAGGCGACACTTACTGCAGCTCAAGAACGTCTGGCCAGAACTCGCGCATCTGAAACTTCTACTCAGCCTGAGTCTCGGCTAAGTACCTAGCGTGCTCGCATGGCGGTCTCTCGTTCCCTGGAGAGTAACGGGGAACGCGAATCGCGACTATCTGCTGACCGACAGCACCGTGCATCGTCACGCGAGTCTGAAACTTTCACCGACAGAATCTCGCTTGAGTTCTCAGAGAGCTCGCACAGCGGCCTCTCGAGAGCTTGAAAGTAGTAAAGGACGTGAAGCGTGATTAACCGCGGATCACAAACGTCACAACTTTGTCAGAGCTCTCGAAAGTCGAAGACCAATATCAACGACGATTGGAATCTGCTAGAGAGAATTATGAACGCATGCGCCGAGATAATTAAAGTTATTTATTGACTGAAAGGGAAAGAGTAGATTAAATACGGCAGGCAGAAATAGCAGAACAACGTCAATAACGCATAGAGGCCAGTGGCGGATTATCATTAGGGCGGTTCGCGCGGCCGCCCGGGGCCCAAGGCTCCCGGGGGGCCCATGGCCGGCCGAACCGCACAGGATCGCACGTGCCTCCTCATGCCCGGTGGCGTCGCTAGCACCGGAGGGGGCCTAGGTGCTAGCGGCAGCCACATTCATTTGTATCTGAGTCCTCAGGACTTAGATACAAATGAATACTATAGGCTGCAGCCCATCACGTTCAGCTTGTAGCCTATAAGGCGCTGGGAAGACTCCCTGCGCAGGCCGGCGTTATGAGGTACTGCATCAAGCCGGACTGTGCATGTGTCTATTTAAATTAAGATAGTAAGGATGCACTCCAATTCGTTGGTGCTATCCAGGTTCGGGTTGTACCCAACTAATGGATATATAGGAAACCCAAAAGCACTACAAGAGACAAGCGATAACATTGATTCCAAGGAGGAATTATTTTATTTTCATTCATTCCACATGGTATGATATTGTATAAATCACAATTTATTTGGTGCAAGCGACAAGTATGACGTTTCGGCCTAACCAAGGCCTTTCTCACAATCGCTGTAGGGAAAACAAATAATATAACATCACATCTAGTGCATTGTATAGGACAAAAAATAAATTAAACATTAGATTCACCATATATAAAAGTTTCAAAAGATAATAATCCAGATAAATGACATCGATATACATTTATATAGTGGTATCGCATAAGTAATGAAACATGATCCACCGATAAATACATATAGCCATAGAGATCAGATGCTTCTGGTTTTATATATTCGTTAAAAAATGACCATCCTTCATAAAACAGGTACAACCGATTACACAAGGGATTAAATAATGGGAAAATGCACACAAACATAGAGATCGCAATAAATAAATTTAGATATAATATAAGACATCCATGTATGATCTAATTGGAGAGGTATCGATAAGATACCTCTCAGGACCATACCATAAAGTACTGGTAAGTGAAAAGTGGAGTGAATAAAGGAGTCAGTGGACAGATAATATGGAACTGAAAAATGGAAGAAATGCCCATGGAAGTTACTGGGATTAAAAGTGCCCACAAAGTAAATCTGATGGTGTCCTACCTGCAAGTCGTTTCAGTAAGGATTAGGGTATGTGGCGTCTGCCAGACGCTCCAGAATGTGAATGTACTCACGGCGGCGTCTATCTTTAAAGCGCCTGCTCCATAACCGGATATCCGGTACGTGGAACGCACTCATTATTCTAGCGCATGCGCAGTTTAGCAAATGGTGTCGCCCCGTGGAACGCAAGCCGTCATCGTCGTTTAGGATACTCACATCGACTCTGCAAGTATGTTGGAACCTCCCTCTGGCATGATTCCTACCAAAACTGTCCTGAACCAATATCCTGAGATAGTGAGGACCGACTCAGTCCAAACCATGATTATTTGAATTATCGTTATGTGTTTATAAAAAGAAAAATATGGCTAGGTCAGAACATATAGTAGGAAAAAGGATATTATGTCTAGTTTGTAGTTTAGAGTAATTCAGTTCAGTGGTAGAATATAGAGGGAAACACTATATGGCTCAAACGTAATATAGTATGAAAATGGGAATCGGATTGGATCCATACATTGGAGACCATGGCGCCTAAGGGCCTAAATAGAGAATTTGACCTATTATGCTAATAACATCTATATTTTCTGCTGTCTTTATTTATTTTTTGTAACTAATTACAGATATTTATCTCTTCCTCAGGCACGATAGAGGAAAATACTTGTAACAGAGACCCTATGTGCGACCAGATACAGGTACCATAAAACCGGTTCACCATCTTTTTTCTCTCCTATCAGTTTTTCATACTATATTACGTTTGAGCCATATAGTGTTTCCCTCTATATTCTACCACTGAACTGAATTACTCTAAACTACAAACTAGACATAATATCCTTTTTCCTACTATATGTTCTGATCTAGCCATATTTTTCTTTTTATAAACACATAACGATAATTCAAATAATCATGGTTTGGACTGAGTCGGTCCTCACTATCTCAGGATATTGGTTCGGGACAGTTTTGGTAGGAATCATGCCAGAGGGAGGTTCCAACATACTTGCAGAGTCGATGTGAGTATCCTAAACGACGATGACGGCTTGCGTTCCACGGGGCGACACCATTTGCTAAACTGCGCATGCGCTAGAATAATGAGTGCGTTCCACGTACCGGATATCCGGGTATGGAGCAGGCGCTTTAAAGATAGACGCCGCCGTGAGTACATTCACATTCTGGAGCGTCTGGCAGACGCCACATACCCTAATCCTTACTGAAACGGCTTGCAGGTAGGACACCATCAGATTTACTTTGTGGGCACTTTTAATCCCAGTAACTTCCATGGGCATTTCTTCAATTTTTCAGTTCCGTATTATCTGTCCACTGACTCCTTTATTCACTCCACTTTTCACTTACCGGTACTTTATGGTATGGTCCTGAGAGATCTTATCGATACCTCTCCAATTAGATCATACATGGATGTCTTATATTATATCTACATTTATTTATTGCGATCTCTATGTTTGTGTGCATTTTCCCATACTTAATCCCTTGTGTAATCGGTTGTACCTGTTTTATGAAGGATGGTCATTTTCTAACGAATATATACAACCAGAAGCATCTGATCTCTATGGCTATATGTATTTATCGGCGGATCATGTTTTATTACTTATGCGATACCACTATATAAATGTATATCGATGTCATTTATCTGGATTATTATCTTTTGAAACTTTTATATATGGTGAATCTAATGTTTAATTTATTTTTTGTCCTATACAATGCACTAGATGTGATGTTATATTATTTGTTTTCCCTACAGCGATTGTGAGAAAGGCCTTGGTTAGGCCGAAACGTCATACTTATCGCTTGCACCAAATAAATTGTGATTTATACAATATCATACCATGTGGAATGAATGAAAATAAAATAATTCTTCCTTGGAATCAATATTATCGCTTGTGCATGTGTCTAGTCCGGGGGATTCACACTCGTCCATCTGGAGCAGCCGCCACAGGGTAAGGTGAGTAAACTGTATATATTTTTTTAGCTGAGGACTATCGCTGTGTATATATTCAAGGAGTGGAGGATTGCTCCGTTACAATATATACAAGGGGGAGTGATGGGTGGCCCTATATACAAGGGGGAGGGTAGCTCTGTGTGGGCCTGTATACAAATGGGGGAGTGCTCTGTGACACTATATACAAGGGGGGAGTGCTGTGTGGCACTATATACAAAGAAAGGAGCACTGTGTACACTATATGCAAGGGAGGTGCGCTATGTGGCCCTATATGCAAGTGGGAGCGCTGTGTGGCCCTATATACAAAGGGGGAGCATTGTGTGACACTATATACAAAGGAGGAGCGCTGTGTGACACTATATACAAAGGGGGAGGGCTGTGTAGCACTATATACAAGGGGGGCTGTGTAGCGCTATCCACAGTGGTATGTGTGTGGCGCTCTTTATAGGATGTTTTTTTTGGTGCTATTTACAAGAGGGGGAGGGCTGTGTGGTGCTCTCTACAGGGGAGCTGTATGGCACTATCTATAGGGGGCTGTGTGTAACGCTCACTATGGGGGATGTGTGATATATACAGGGGGCTGTATGTGGCGCTATCTATGGGGGTGTGTAATATCTACAGGGGGCTTTGTGTATGTGGTGTTTTACAATGTGCGCAGTGTTTGGTGCGATTATATTTAGGGGCACAGTATGTGGCACCATGATAACTTTATTTTCGTTTATAGGTGTGGAAATGTTGGAAAAGTGAGGAGTCGAAGACATCTGAGTGGCAAATTCTGCAGAAATGAGTCATGGCCAGGAGAAGTCGTCATGAGCTCTGGACCGGATGGAGAAAAAAAGAGGAAAAAAAACTACTAGAATCTGAGACGTCGTCACCTGTGAGTCACTAGATTTATAGAGAATCTGTCAACTCTCCTGACATGTTTATTATAGGAAATCCTTGTATTTCACAAAGTCTTTCTGCAGTCCAGGACTGATATACAATTCCACTTGTCAGGAGGACGTTTCCCAGCACAGTGTGATCCTGTCAGTATGTAGAGACAGCCCTGTGACAAGGGAAATCGTAACACCTATTTGTTAATGCTTGCCCAAAAAGGTAGTGTTAAAAATAGTTATGGCGCGGCAGGACGGTGGTGCGGAGAGGGGGCCCAAGTTTGGGTAACAGCCCATGGCCCATGGTCTACTTAATCTGCCACTGTATTCAGGGTATAAAAACGCTATAACCTGTGCCGCATACTGTTAAAATCTCAGCTTATTTGTGATTTTTAGTCTGGTGCCGTTACATAGTTTTGGTGGGCCTAAATTTCTAAGGAGAATTATGGGGACGTCGACTTTTGAATGAATTCTGTGTGACGGAAGACCGGGTGTGCTTAGGGAGTTTAACAATTCCACCGGATAGTTGATAGTGTCTTCTTATTCAATAACTGTAGATAGAGATATATTCTGCACTTTCCCCATGAACACACGTCAATATTTCAGCGTTTATTGCAGCTGCCTGGTCATTGCAAGGGGTCAAAATAGCTCTTTCGCATAGGCAAGAGCTTTCATGATTTGTTATTTGCGTTGGGTCACCATACACAGAAGAATTGTGGTCTTGCAGTGATGGAACAGTACAACATAAATTATCAGGCAAAATAAATTTCCCATTTTCTTGCGGATATGTGCCGTCACCAATTTTTAGTAATAAATATGAAAACTCTTGTGCATTTGGGTTGCCTCCTGTTAAATGCATCGGTATAACGTTGCGCCACAAACTTGAGCTCTTTAGGCAGGCTCTAATTTCCTCTGCCCTTGTTCCTCGTGGAAAAGTCTGCCTAAAATCGCCACAGAAAAGCATTGTCATACCACCCATGGGCTGGTCATTTTGTCTGATATCTCGGAAGGTTCTATCTACTGCTTCTACCGCTTTAGGGTTTGCCATAGTGCACTTTTACCGTATTACTAATAAGAAATCGTGCAGAACCCTTGCTTTGTCGCTGTTTATATAAACATTACACATTGGGCTTTCCATAAGATTCAAATCAATCGGGATCTTGAACATTGTATGGGCTGTTTTGCCTCCGGGCAACTATGTGGCTGCTATGCCCGATAAAGTGACAGCAAGAGCAATTTTGCTTTGATTGCGTATTTGGGCCAAGATGACTTTGGTGAGAAATGTTTTATCCCGTCCCACCGGGTGCATCTAAAAACAGCAATTCTCTCAAAGTATCATCTATGCTTTGACACATGCGATTGAATATCATACGCTGTTCCGCTGTCAGACTCGAGACACCGTTTTACAATGTTTTGGCCAGTTCTGCTAGATTACAGTTTATTTCCGCCGCGTACTGCCTGCTAATGCATTCCCCGTCTAAAGCTGGTGCGGGCATACCATATTAAGAGACAGGGTTACCCACTATAGATGGAACTATGTCTTGGATAGCCAGCAAACATCGATTCATATTACTTTTACGCAACATGTCGTTCAGTTTGCCATTATTGTTTAGTTGTGCATTCCTGAAAAAGTCTTCAACTAATTTTTCCTGATATTTTTGCCACAGTTGTGCAGCATCCAAAAGTCCACATTAAACCACCAAAATGGCAAACAAATGACACAAGCGATGTGGACTATCGCTGACGCATGCTTCGGCCAAAGCGTCATCCCAATGCTGATCACCATCCAGCAAGTGACGCAATCGGCAAGCAGCCTGGTAAGTAGGATATTCAATATCGTCAACCTTTCACAATTCGGCAAAAGAAGTAGGTCCTCGCACTGTATGTAGAAGCAAGCGTAATTAATAGCATTCGGAGTTGTTTGGATGCACCGTATAGACTCTTCCAAGGACGTGTTCTTTTAAAATACCTTGCTCGCCATTCACAGCTGTTCTATGTCTTCTATGGTTGAAAACACCTTGCTGCTTAATATAAGTATTATATGACGGAACTTAACAGTGTTTTTGAGAAATCATCTGATTCAAAAAGTTAAAAGTATGCCAGCAAAGTGGTTTGTCTCGGGTTTTCAGCCAAGTTTTCAGGGTTGAAGTACACCTGTTGCCCGCCTTCAAGGTGAACATCAAGATGCATCACTGGCAGATGTCTCTCGTGAATGTGAAAGCTCAAAATGCGCCAGACTGCCTCAGAAGAGCTTATATATCTGCCAGATTGGAACAGCATGATTCCGTCGTACTAATTACCATTTATCAGCGCAAACGTGGCATGGTCACTACCGTTGTTGATGTATTTACATATATATTTGATCGCTTCGACGCTGTTACATATTTCGACGTTGATGTGAGCTTGAAATGTTCTTGATAACATCAGTGAATAGGGTACAACCCATCGATTGTCCAAAACAATTTCTTGACAATGTAACCTGACTGTAGCTATGAAACCGCCTTGTAGGTGTAATGAATCGGGGTAGGGAGACGGAAAGGTGAGCCCTAATCTACCCGCAACGCAGTCCCTGCCTACTTGCACGGCCCGTCCTAACTGACGGCGTACAACTGGGCGACGGTTCCTACGCTCAGTAAGTGCAAGAAAGACAACACAATACAAGGGCACACAGAAGCAAAGGGGGAAGTAGGGGCAGTTGCCCACGGCAACACCGTGAGCAACAGTTAGAGGTGAACGAGCCGAATCAAACCAGGAGAGTACGTAGTAACAAAATCAGAGCAGGAGAATAGTCAGGCAAGCCAGGGTCAATAAGTCACAGCGGTCAATCAGGTAAATAGCAGGAATAGCAGAGCCAGGAAACCAGACAATCACAGGCAAGGAACATGCTGCAAGTGAGGGTATAAATAGACAAAGGGCAGGAGCTAGAACCGTCAGGTCAGGCAGTGATAGGTTCTCCCTCTCCTCAGCCTGCAAGCCTGAGTGGTAACAGATCGCGTCACTCTAGCAGACCTTGGAGCTGATGAAGGCTGATTAACCCCAGGCGTCGACACAGAACCTGTGTCTGGCAAACCATTTACAGTACCCCCCCCTTTTATGAGGGGCCACTGGACCTTTCCTAGATGGGCCTAGCTTGTTGCGGAACCGAAGATGGAACTTCCTGAGAAATATACCGGGCGGGTACCCAAGTCCTCTCCTCAGGCCTGTATCCTCTTCAATGGACCAGGTACTGGAGGGAGCCCTGGACCATCCTGCTGTCCACAATCTTGGCTCTCTTGAATTCTACCCCATCCAGAGGTTTCCTCGATGTAGTCAAGGATGGGGAGCAGCTTTTCAAGAGGGAGGCATGGAACACGTTTTGTATCTGAAAAGACGGGGGTAACTCCAGCCCGAAGGAGACAGGGTTGAGGACCTCAATGATTTTGTAAGGCCCTATATACCGGGGAGAAAATTTCTTGGATGGAACTTTAAGGCGCAAATTTTTAGAAGACAGCCACACCAGATCCCCGACCACAAATAGGGGGTTAGTTGAACGTATTTTATCTAAAGCAAAAACCTAAAAGAAATGAGTCAAAGACCGAGTTTTTAATAAAGCATTTATAATTTTTATTATTGCACAACAAAACAGATAAATGTATTTACTCACAAGTTTAAAAAGACAAGGATGACTACCACAGTGTGGAAAAAGAAGCCAGACACATGTGTATAATTGGGCTACTATTGTAGGATATGCATGAAAAGGATATATATGAAACCAAGGTGCATAAATAAGTTAATAAATAAATAAATTATTAACACCTGGGTATGTTTATCAAAAGGACTGAATGAGGTCCAAAATGATAGTATATGGTAGTACTCATTGGTGTAGCCTAACACATAGTGTTACATAATTTATTAATACAGAGTACACATGCAGCTAAGTGACAGTAGCTTACCCATATTATAACACACTGTTGTCTGGCATCACACCCGACGTTCTCTCAGCCACTGATATGGGGGTTTTATCTAAGGGGATGACTTTTGTGCCTGCCTCACATTTTGACACTTTCACAGCGATAAAAGATCTTCATTTGTTTGCCCGGGCACTTCTGTTTAAGAGATGGTATCATAGGAAGGATGACAGCAGTAATTTTGAAACACCAGAGGAATTGGAGGCACTACGATGTCTAGAGCAACTCTTTGATGAACAGATACAACCTGCAGCAGGTAGGATTCCGTTTTCTATAAGGAAACGTTCTACTCAATTCCCACCATTTGCAGTGTGTCCTCCTATTGATTTATTTGTTAAATTGGTGACACAGGAGTTTGAACAAATTCTGGTATCCATCAAATATGATAATCTGTCTATGGCTGAACGTAAAAGCCTTAAAAAGCTGAGGAGACTGCAGAATGTTATATATAAGCCAGCAGATAAAGGCGGTAACGTGGTTGTCTGGCCAACGGACATGTATGAGAAAGACGCGTATCGACATTTGAAATATCCTACCTGCTATAAAAAGCTTACATTTAATACTCTCTCATCTTTTAGTACAGCACTTTTGGGCATTCTGAAAGAAGCTCTGGATAATTGCACCATTTCTGCCGAGTTGAGGGAGTGTCTGACTGTACAAGAACCTGCAATAGCAAGCCTCTACCTACTACCAAAGATTCACCAGAACTCTAAAATACCACCTGGCCGCCCTGTAATCTCAGGGAGAGGAAACATATGCGATAACATCAGTAATAGAGATGAGCGAACCGGGACAACCGAACCCGGTTTCGGTCCGAACTTCCGGAAAAGTTCGGTTCGCAGCGAATCCGAACTTCACCGGGTTCGGCCGAACCCGTTTTGACCGAACCCGGTCAAAAATATACAAATCGGCAGCCACTTGTCTCTATCAATCACTGATAGAGAAAAGAGGCTGCTGATTAAAAATAAAATAAAAAGCATTTCATACGTACCTGGTCGTTGTCTTGGTGACGAGTCCCTCTTCTTCTTCCAGTCCGACCTTCTTTTCTGTCGCAGCAGCCTTTGATTGGCTGCAGCGCTCACATGGGCTGCATCGTCATCAAGGAATGTCGGGCCGGATGTCGAGAGGGACGCGTCACCAAGGCAACGGCCAGGAGACCGGACTGGAGAAAGCAGGGAGTTCCCGGTAAGTATGAACGTCTTTTTTTTTTTACAGGTTACTCTATATTGTGATCGGAATTCACTGTCCAGGGTGCTGAAACAGTTACTGCCGATCAGTTAACTCTTTCAGCACCCTGGACAGTGACTATTTACTGACGTCGCCTAGCAACGCTGCCGTAATGACGGGTGCACACATGTAGCCACCCGTCATTACGTGGCCTCATGCACACGACCGTAAAAACACCCGTTATTACGGGTCGTAATTACGACCCGAAATAGCGGGCCCATAGACTTCTGTTAGCCACGGGTACCTTCCCGTTTTCTCACGGGAAGGTGCCCGTGCCGTTAAAAAGATAGAACATGTTCTATTTTTTTATTTTACGGGCCGTACTCGTAATTACGACTCGTAATTACGAGCACGGCCGGGCAGGAGGACAGGAGTGGAGGAGAGGTAACAGACTGAGAGCTACGTAATGGTAAGAGCAGAGTTCACAGCAGCACTGAATCTGCACACTCATCTCCTGAAATACTCTGTGCTGCCTTAAACTCTATGGACAGGTCAGGATCCTGTTTCTTTTAAATACTGCACTATAGCGCAGCCTAATATAGTGGATCGAGCGGGTTCCCCTGCAGCATTTAAAAGAAACAGTGTGTGTGTTTGTGTATGTGTGTGTTTGTGTATATATGTGTGTTTGGGTATTTGTCTTTGTCTGTTTTTGTTTTTATATGTGTGTTTGTGTATATGTGTGTGTGTGTTTATGTGTGTTTGTGTATATATGGGTGTGTTTGTGTATATATGTTTGTGTATATGTGTGTGTATATATGGGTGTATTTGTGTATATGTTTGTGTGTAGATGTTTGTGTGTGTGTGTTTTTGTATATGTGTGTATATGGGTGTGTTTATGTGTGTGTGTTTGTGTATATATGGGTGTGTTTGTGTATATGTGTTTCTATATATGTGTGTGTGTATATGTGTGTGTTTGTGTATATGTGTGTGTTTGGGTATGTGTGTTTTTGTTTGTATATGTGTTTGTGTATATGTGTGTGTATATGTGTGTGTGTTTGTGTATATCTTGTTGTGTTTGTGTATAACTGTGTATATGTGTTTGTGTATATGTGTGTGTGTATTTGTGTATATGTGTGTGTTTGTGTATATGTGTGTGTTTGGGTATGTGTGTTTTTGTTTGTATATGTGTTTGTGTATATGTGTTAGATAATGGCAGTTGGCTGATTGACAGCGTCCATTATTAAGGCGGTACTTAGTGTTAGCCGGTGCAGAGGCTAGCACTAACCACCCATTATTACTCCGGTACCCACCACCACCAGGGGTGCCGGGAAGAGCTTGGTACGATCACAACAGATGGTCGGGTACTGGGGCGGCCGTAGGCTGGTATTATGAGGCTGGAAAGGGCCAAAAACAGTGGACCTTCCCACCCTTGTAATGCTAGGCGGTCACGTGGGATGAAGCGTCATCCTGACGTGCGTGACCGCCACTACAGCCTGTGATTGGCTGCAGCGGTGAAAGGGATGAAACATCATAAGTACGAACGTATTATTTTTATTTTTTTATTACATACATACATGCAAACATACATACATACATGTAAACATACATACATGCAAACATACATACATGCAAATATATACATGCAAAAATACCTACACACATGCACATATATACATACATGCCAACATACATGCAAACATACATGCACATGTATACATACATACATACATACATACATACATGCAAACATACATACATGCAAACATACATACATGCAAACATGCACACATGCAAACATACATATATACATACATACATACATATATATACATGCAAATATACATACAAACATGCACATATATACATACATGCCAACATACATGCAAACATACATGCACATATATACATACATACATACATACATACATGACAACATACATACATACATACATGACAACATACATACATGCAAACATAAATACATGCAAACATACATTCATGCAAACATACATACATACATACATACATACATGCAAACATACATTCATGCAAACATACATACATGCAAACATACATTCATGCAAACATACATACATACATACATACATGCAAACATACATTCATGCAAACATACATACATGCAAACATACATACATGCAAACATACACACATGCAAACATACATAAATACATATATATACATGCAAATATAGATACAAACATGCACATATATACATACATGCCAACATACATGCAAACATACATGCACATACATACATACATACATACATACATACATGACAACATACATACATACATGACAACATACATACATGCAAACATACATACATGCAAACATACAAACATGCACATATATACATACATACCAACATACATGCAAACATACATGCACATATATACATACATACATACATACATACATGACAACATACAAACATACATACATGACAACATACATACATACATACATACATACATGCAAACATACATACATGCAAACATACATTCATGCAAACATACATACATACATACATACATACATTCATGCAAACATACATACATGCAAACATACATGCAAATATATACATGCAAATATACATACACACATGCACATACACTACCGTTCAAAAGTTTGGGGTCACCCAGACAATTTTGTGTTTGCCATGAAAACTCACACTTATATTTATCAAATATAAGGTGGATTGTCCTACTGGGGTCAACGAAACCCGATGGACTGAACGAAACATTAAGTTTTGCTCCTTTTCTGTAAAATCTACTGCTGATTTTATCTATTTATTTGTTATTAATTATGTTTTTTGTATTATAGTTATTTATTTATCCTTCTACTTGTCCCATGTGTCTGGTGTCCTTGTGTGGGGCAAATCTGAAGTGATCCATCTGAACTTCCAGGAGAAGATAAGATCAAGAAAATGAAGATATTTGTTTGATTCTCTTGCTTATAATTACTACTATGTAACAAAGTGATATGATATGTAGATGGCGCTATTGTGCCGTAATACCCTTTCTAGATATAACTTTCCTATGAATGGACTGTTATGAGACTAATCTAAATACAATAGGGTAGAAATGTAACATATTTCCTATATTGACGTACTCAGGAATAATGTCTGTGTTAGTGAATCTCTGGTGTTATACCTATTGATGCAACTGAGTTTGTATATAATTATCACCTGGGGGGAGAGTTTTCTGTAACTCTCTACATTATATTTGTTGTTTGTTTTTGATAGGGAGTATCATACTTATGTGTATGACCCTGGTACTGCATCAGGGTATACTTATTATTTTTATGCTCTTAATATTATTATTAATATCTGTTTCTGTTTGTTCACGATATCACCATATGCACATAATCTGTGTATCTTAATATTTTATCCTTAATTTATGTCTAACGCAATACAATGTATGTGCGTTGACATATCATACACAATTTTATATTCTTTTGTTTGTTTCTCACTTTATTTATAATATCTTTTTCTGACCATATGGACATATTTGTGCATCACGTATTTATATATATTTAATTATTTATTATTTACCACTGTTCCTTTCTTTTTGTATGTTCACATATGCCATTGATTCCTATTGTAACTTAAGACGATCTCATAACTATATCATTATGTCAACAGAACTATTGTAATATGATGAATAGCGTACACTATAACTCTGGGATCCTGATCCTGTCATTTTCTTGAATCCACTTACCTCCCTGATGACGTGCGCTTGCTCGGTGAGGCGGCTTGCGGCGACACCTGCCCCCTTCGGCTTCGATACATGCACTGCGCATGTCCGGAACTCCCGTTACGCGTCAGGGAGTCCGGATGTGCGCTCCGGCATGCGGGGCCGGATGTGGGGCATGCCTCTCTTCCGGTCGCGTCATCGGACAAGCGCCGATTCTTGTCTCGGCGCTAATGTGGATCCATTTCTCTATGTACACACACTATAAAAGGACCACACACACACTATGGGCTTAATGTACCCCCTGAGGAAGCAACCAAGATAGCGAAACGCGCGTTGGGGTTGTACTGTGGACCTCTCAGCACGGACATATCCTGATATTCTCACTTTTCAATGGGTAAGACAGCATCACTATAACTGCTCACCATATATTCACTGATTCTCCCTATGTCATTCTATTTTGGCCAGGTATATATCCATTGTTGCCACATAAACATTAGGACATTGAGAACCATCAGTATATGATTCACTTGGATGAGATACCACTGTATACCTTATTGTATGGGTAGTGAATATGGGTCTGCCCTAGTATACCACTCTGCTACTTAATATTGTCCTGTGCTGTATTGTGTACCACGGTATTAGTACTAGAGTCTTCTTATGATGTGTTTTTAAATGTATGTTATTTTCTATCAATAAAATTTATATATTCTTGTATACTCAGACGTTAAAGCTCTTTTTCTTCGGTATGGTTCTATAATCATGGAGCAGTCTATTTGACGTAATATGGGGGGAAGTTGGTTCTCCAAACTTTACCTAGCCTGCAACCAATATATGCTTAGAGCTTATCTATCTATTTATCAAATGAGTTGCAAAATGACTAGAAAATATAGTCAAGACATTACACTTATGTGTTTATACAATTTTATATATGCATATATTTTTTTACAAAAATAAATTATTTTTCTTTCATATTCACTTTTATCAATTGTCACATTTTCATTCATTCATTCATGTTTCTTTTCATTGTATAATTCTCACTGTTTATTTATTATGTAGTAACATGTTTCTTGTATACATGCATCATGTATGTATGTATGTATGTATGTATGTATGTATGTATGTACAGTGTGTATGCATGTACATATGTATATATGTATATATGTATGTATGTATGTATGTGTGTGTGTGTGTGTGTGTGTGTGTGTGTGTATGTGTATGTAGTTGTGTGTGTATATGTGTATGTATATATATTTTCACTACTCCCGTGGACACTAATTAAATTTGTCACTATTTTATACATATAATATAAATATATTTTACTATATATTTTTTCTTTAAGTGTATATATGAAATCTTATGTAATATATTATATTTAATGGTTGTTATGTGTGTAATACATCGTTTAGAATAATAATGTTACATCATACTATGATACGTACGGAGATAGGGAAAGTTTAAGGACAGTTCATTCATCAATTATTGTATAATAATTATGAGACGTTGGTAACTGTTAAGTGCTTGTATGTAACCATTTTTTTGATATGTATGTGCAATTTTGATGACATGTCCGATCGTTTGTGGCTGTTATGGTATTTGTCTTTTGTGGGGATGTATAACCTCGCAATATGTAGGAGGTTTCTGATATGGCAAGCATTTCTCCCTGCTTGGTGGCTGAACTGGCTGATCTCCAGCTGTATGCATATTTCAGCAGCGCTGTTCGTATACGTGCACTGTTAAGGGTTTTCACTGAACCTTGTGGTGCGCTACGAACAGCGTCTGCCTCTGGCTGACCCTTTTGTCAACTGGGAGTAATCAGCTGTTAGGCATTCTTCCTAGCTGACGTGTTACACACAGGTCAGCAGTGTATCTCGAGTATGCGCACTGTTCAGGAGTTCATTGAACCCTGTGGTGCGGCACGAGCAGTGTCTACTTCCGGCTGCTTTTCATTATCAGTTGGGAGTAATCAAACTGTTTGCCTTCTATCTCAGCTGATTGGTTCCTTGCAGACATATATTCCCTCTTCCTGTCCTCTGACACCACCCCCGGACGAAGTCGTTTTTCGCCGTAACGCGCGTCGGGTGTGATGCCAGACAACAGTGTTTTACAATATGGGTAAGCTACTGTCACTTAGCTGCATGTGCACTCTGTATTAATGAATTATGTAACGCTATGTGTTAGGCTACACCAATGAGTACTACCATATACTATTATTTTGGACCTTATTCAGTCCTTTTGATAAACAAACCCAGGAGTTAATAATTTATTTATTTATTAACTTATTTGTTATCACCTTGGTTTCATATATATCCTTTTCATGCATATCCTACAATAGTAGCCCCATTATACACATGTGTCTGGCTACTTTTTCCACACTGTGGTAGTCATCCTTGTCTTTTTAAACTTGTGAGTAAATACATTTATCTGTTTTGTTGTGCAATAATAAAAATTATAAATTCTTTATTATAAACTCGGTCTTTGACTCATTTCTTTTAGGTTGTTGTTCTAAACATATTATATGAGTTATCGCTAATGTTACCAGTATTCATGGGTATTCACCTTTTGTATGCCCTTCCCCTATATATTATATATTTATTAAAGTAATTTACTTTATATGACTTTCAAAGGGGTATTTTGGTTGTCCTCCGCATTGGTTGTGAACGTCTTTTATCTGCCTGAGTCTTTTGGATGCTCTGGGATGCCTCAAGGTTCTTCTGAACCTGGGCCCAGACTGTGCACAGCTCCCGATGAACGACATCTACCTCGGGATTGTTGGAACCACCAGGTGAAACGGAGGAGAACCGTGGATTAAACCCAAAATTGCAGAAGAAGGGGGAGACCCCCGACGAGTTACTGACCCGGTTATTAAGGGAAAAGTTGGCGAGGGGAATGAAGGAGACCCAATGATTTTGAGAGTCTGAGATAAAACACCTTAAGGGTATGTTCACACGGCCTATTTACGGACGTAATTCGGGCGTTTTTGCCCCGAATTACGTCTGAAAATAGCGCCTCAATAGCGCTGACAAACATCTGCCCATTGAAAGCAATGGGCAGACGTTTGTCTGTTCACACGAGGCGTATATTTACGCGCCGCTGTCAAATGACGGCGCGTAAATAGACGCCCGCGTCAAAGAAGTGACCTGTCACTTCTTTGGCCGTAATTGGAGCCGCTATTCATTGACTCCAATGAATAGCAGCGCTAATTACGGCCGTAAATGACGCGGCGTTCAAGCGCCTGCACATGCCGGTACGGCTGAAATTACGGGGATGTTTTCAGGCTGAAACATCCCCGTAATTTCAGCCGTTACGGACCCCCGCCGTGTGAACATACCCTAAGTATTGTTCTAGAGACTGATTAGTCCTCTCCGTTTGACCATTAGTTTCAGGATGGAAAGCCGAGGAAAAGGACAGATCAATCTCTAGCTTCTTACAGAAAGCTCTCCATAACAATGAAACAAATTGTACTCCTCTGTCAGAAACAATATTGACCGGAACCCCATGGAGACGCAGGATGTGTTTGACAAACAAGGTAGCAAACGTCATGGTAGTTTCTTGAGGGGTACAAAGTGGCACATTTTACTGAAGCGGTCTACTACAACCCACACCACCGACTTGCCTTGGGATGGAGGCAGATCGGTGATAAAAATCCATGGAGATATGGGTCCAAGGTCTCTGGGGAATGGGCGAAGGACATAGTAAGCCCGCAGGTCGGGACCTGGGAGTCTTGGACCTAGCGCAATTTTCACAAGCGGCGACGTAGGCCTTAGCGTCTTTAAACAACCCAGGCCACCAATAGGTTCTGGAAATGAGGTGCTTGGTACCCAGGATGCCTGGATGGCCAGATAGTGCGGAGTCATGATTCTCCCTGGGCAACCTTAGCCTGAATTGCAGGAGAACAAACAGCTTTTTCTCAGGAAGGTTCTCCGGAGCAGAACCTTGATCAGCCGCAATTTCGGATACTAAGTCAGAATCCACAGAGGATATGATTACACCTGGAGGCAAAAT
The DNA here is from genome assembly GCF_050947455.1 of Rhinoderma darwinii. Taxonomy (NCBI): domain Eukaryota; kingdom Metazoa; phylum Chordata; class Amphibia; order Anura; family Rhinodermatidae; genus Rhinoderma; species Rhinoderma darwinii. The sequence goes on along the minus strand of NC_134696.1, from coordinate 76,433,412 downwards.
ACAAGCGGAATTCTCCTCAGGAGGAGGGCTGGCCATGAAGCTACATGAAACACTGTAAGGCGTTCAGGGAGGCAGGGTGGACCCATTCGGCCACAGCCCTAACTTAGGCAGGGTACATGCGGAATTCGTTAGGAGTGAGGATTTGACCCAAAAATGGCATCTCCTGTACCCCAAACACACATTTTTCGGTTTTTACAAAGAGTTTGTTTTTCCGAAGGGTCTGGAGCACCTTCCTGACATGCTCAATGTGGGAGGTCCAGTCCTTGGAAAACACAAGTATATCATCAATGTACACTACAAGAAATACCCCCAGTGTAATGACGGGGTAGGGAGACAGACAGGTGAGCCCTAATCTACCCGCCACTCAGTCCCTGCCTACTTGCACTGCCCGTCCTAGGCGACGGTGTATAACTGGGCGACGGTACCTATGCTCAATATGTGCACAACAGACAAACAGACAAGGGTACACAGAAGCTAAGGGAAATGGGGCAGTTGCCCACGGCAACACCTTGAGCAACAAGAGTAGTGAACAAGCCGAGTCAAACCAGGAGTGTACGAGGTACCAAACGCAGAGCAGGAGAGTAGTCAGTAAAGCCAGGGTCAAAATGAAGCAGAGGTCAATAGTACAAGCAGCAGCAGCAGAGCCAGGAAACAGGCAGAATCACAGGCAAAGGAGGAGCAGGAAATGAAGGTATAAATAGACAGAGGGCGGGAGCTAGCTCCATCTGGCCAGGCTGTGATAGGCTCTCCCACTTCTCAGCCTCCCAGCCCGAGTGGTAGATGATCGAGTCACTCTATCAGACTTTGGAGCTGGTGCAGACTGATTAACCACGGGCGTCGACACAGAAGCTGTGTCTGGCAGATCCTTTACACCCAGATAGTCTCTTAAAATCTCATTTATGAAATTCTGGAAGACCACGGGAGCATTACACAACCCAAAGGGCATGACGAGATATTGGAAATGACCTTCGTTTGTATTAAACGCAGTCTTCCACTCATCCCCCTCTCTGATCCGGATAAGGTTATAAGCCCCCCGAAGATCGAACTTGGAGAACCATTGGGCCCCCTGAACCTGATTGAAGAGATCAGGCATCAAAGGAAGCGGATATTGGTTCCTTACAGTGATCTTATTTAAACTTCGGTAATCGATGCACGGCCTAAGACCACCATCCTTCTTCCCCACGAAGAAGAAGCCAGCACCTACCGGGGAAGTAGAGGGGCGAATGTAACCCTTGACCAGGCTCTCCTGGATGTATTTTCTCATGACTTCATGTTCAGGACAAGAGAGATTAAATACCCTTCCTTTAGGGAACTTAGCTCCTGGTACCAAAGCGATAGTGCAATCGTACTCTCTATGAGGAGGTAACTCTTCGGAGTCCTTTTTAGAAAAGACATCAGCGAAGTCCTGAATAAACTCAGGTAGAGTGATCACCTCCTCAGCGAGAGAAACCAAATTAATAGAAAAACATGACGTCATGCATTCGTAAGATCACCAGTATTCCAGTTAAAAGTGGGATTATGCATCTGCAACCAAGGGAGGCCTAAAATCAAATCGGACGACAACCCCTGCATCACTAACACAGAACACTGCTTCAAATGAATGTAGCCAACAATGAGTTAAAAAACAGGGGTATGCTGCATAAAATAACCATTAGCAAGCGGAGTGGAGTCTATACCCACTACCGGGACAGGTTTAGGCAAATCAATTAGTGGCATAGCTGGATTCATGGCAAATTCCACAGACATAATATTAGCAGCAGACCCTGAATCCACGAAGGCACTGCCGGTAGCAGACCTTCCATCAAAAGAGACCTGAAAGCTAAGCTAGATTTTATTAGGCTTCATGTTAACGGGAAATACCCGTGCGCCCAAGCAACCTCCCCGATGGTCACTTAGGCGCAGAAGTTTTCCGGCTGCTTATTCTTGCGCCTGGGACAGGAGTTTAATTGATGCTTGTTATCCCCACAATAGAAGCAGAGACCATTCTTCCTGTGGAAATCTCTACGTTGTTGGGGAGACACGGAGGCCCCGAGTTGCATCTGCTCATCCGAGTTCTCCGTGGAAGAACGAAGCAACGGAACCTCTGGAGCCATCATAGGGGTCCTAGAGGTGAAGGCACCAGAACGTTCAAGTCGTCGTTCCCTGAGACGTTGGTCAAGACGTACCGCTAAAGCCATAGCCTGATAAAGAGAGTCAGAGGTGGGATAGCTAACTAACAGGTCTTTAAGGGCGTTCGACAGACCCAATCTAAACTGGCACCTCAAGGCAGGGTCATTCCACCGAGAAGCTACACAACACTTCCTAAAGTTAGAACAGTACTCCTTAACGGGTCTCTTACCCTGATGTAAGGTCACCAGCTGACTCTCGGCAAAGGCAGTCTTGTCAGTCTCGTCATAGATGAGCCCGAGAGCAGAAAAAAAAAGGTTAACAGAAGAAAGTTCAGGGGCGTCAGGAGCCAAGGAGAAGGCCCATTCCTGGGGGGGCCGTCCTGGAGCCGGCACCTACAGTAATTATACCCACTCGCTGGCTCTCAGAACTTGAGGAGTGGGGTCTTAATCGGAAATAGAGTCTACAATTCTCCCAAAAAGAGAAAAAAGTCCTCTGGTCCCCTGCGAACTGGTCAGGCAACTTTGAGGTGGGGTTCAAGAGGTGAGGTGAAGGGCACTACCTGGGTAGCATCACGCTGGTTGACCCTCTGAGCCAGATCTTGGACCTGTAGGGAGAGACCCTGCATTTGCTAAGCCAGGGCCTCAAGGGGGTCCATAGTAGAGTCAGGGACCAGGGTAAGAAAAGGTATATGGCCTGTGATTATGTAATGAATCGGGGTAGGGAGACGGACAGGTGAGCCCTAATCTACCCGCAACTCAGTCCCTGTCTACTTGCACGGCCCGTCCTAAGTAACGGCGTACAACTGGGCGACGGTCCCTACGCTCAGTAAGTGCAAGACAGACAACACAAGACAAGGGCACACAGAAGCAAAGGGGGAAGTAGGGGCAGTTGCCCACGGCAACACCGTGAGCAACAGGCAGAGGTGAACGAGCCAAATCAAACCAGGAGAGTACATAGTAGCAAAATCAGAGCAGGAGAATAGTCAGGCAAGCCAGGGTCAGTAAGTTACAGCGGTCAATCAGGTAAATAGCAGGAATAGCAGAGCCGGGAAACCAGACAATCACAGGCAAGGAACATGCTGCAAGTGAGGGTATAAATAGACAAAGGGCGGGAGCTAGAACGGTCAGGTCAGGATAGCTTTTCCCTCTCCTCAGCCTGCAAGCCTGAGTGGTAACAGATCGCGTCACTCTAGCAGACCTTGGAGCTGATGAAGGCTGATTAACCCCGGGCGTCGACACAGAACCTGTGTCTGGCAAACCCTTTACAGTAGGGTTGTCTCTCCAACAAATCCTAGGCAATCGGGTCTCTCTGGTCTCTGGGGACACAGATGCACATTATGGCCTCTGAGGCCGCAATACAAACAAAGTCCAGAAGTGCGTCTGCGTTGTTTCTCCTGGGCAGACAATTTGACCTAGTTACTCTGCATAGGATCCTCTGGTGGGACGACTGAGGAGGATTGCTGGAAAGTAGAATCCAGCCTAGGAAGTTCTCTCTCCCGGAAAACCTCTTGGAAATGCTCCCGGATCCTCATGTCAACCCCGGGAGGCGAGTAGGATAAGACCGTCCAGGATAGATGGCAGATTGCGAGCAGCCAGCTCGTCCTTAATCCCTAAAGACAGTCCCTGCCAGAATATGGCCACCAAAGCCTCGTTGTTCCAGGTCAATTCAGCAGCCAGGATACGGAACTGAATGGCATACTCGCCCACGGAGAGGTCTCCCTGGTGTAGGGTCAGCAGGGATGCAGCAGCCGAAGAAACTCTCCCAGGTTCCTCAAAGATCGAGCGGAAGGTCTGTAAGAAGCACTGCAAATTACGGGTCTCTGGTCCCTGATGTTCCCACAGAGGATTAGCCCATGCCAGGGCTTTGCCTGTAAGGAGAGAGATGATGAAGGCGATCCTGACGCCATCCGGAGAGAAGGACCTGGCATGTAGTCTAAAGTGGATCAGGCATTGATTAAAAAATCCCCTGCAGGACCTCGGTCTCCGTCAAAGCGTGGAAGCACAGAGGATCGGTACCGGTACAAACAGGAAGTGTAGCAGGAGGAACAGCAGGAATGGGTGCGGTGACAACTGTGGTAGGAACAAGCAGCCGATGGGCGATGGCGTTCACCGACAGGAGGAGTTGGTCTTGTCGTGACTGGAGATCCTCCATCTCGGCCAGCATGGCTTGTGTCGTCAAGGTCTCAGGTTGACCAGCGGGGTCTATGGCCTGAGCGTACTGTCACTAGGAGGGTTAGTGGACCCACTAGGCCGTACCGCCGTAGCGGGGAGGCAGCTGGCCAAACAATAGGAAACCCCAGCAATAAAATAGACCAGACAGTGGGCGCAGCTCTGGTACAGATGGACAAGGGCGCAGCAGGTAACGCCAGACGTGGCGGATGACACAGGTGCCGCAGGTTGCGCCAGACGTGGCGGATTCCTCTGGACATGGCAGATGACACAGGACGTGACGGATTCCTCTGGACGTGGCAGATGACACAGGATGTGGCGGATTCCTCTGGACGTGGCAGATGACACAGGATGTGGCTGATTCCTCCGGACGTGGCAGATGACACAGGACGTGACGCAACTCCGACACTAATTGGCACAGGAACAAAGAACAGCACGGGATACAGGAACAGGTAACAAGGCACGGGTAACAACTGGAACGGGAAACACTAAGGGACCATTTGCAAGACAGACTGGGAAAACTAACAACGCTCAGGTAAGGATCAGAAGGCCTAGGGCCTTCTTATAGACCAGGAAATCATGGCAGTTGATGATGATGATTATTTCCTTTTTGCGCGCGCTGGCACTTTAAGGCCGCGCACGAGCGTTCGCGCGCACCCTACGGGACACAGCAGACCAGAGCGGAAGTGAGCGCTGATGTCTCCTAGGAAGGAGATGGGGACCAGCGCTCACGGATCCATGGCTGCGGGCATCAGGAGGTGAGTAAACCCGACGGCCCGTGGCCTTGGACGTTCCACTGAACTTTGTTGTGGTGCTGTATTTATGTACTGAGCTTTGTTCTGGTGCTGTATTTATGTACTGATCTTTCTTCTGGTATTTTATATATGTTCGGAGCATGGTTCTAGTGCTGTATTTATGTACTGAGGTTTGTTCTGGTGCTGTATATATGTATGAACTTGGTTCTAGTGCTTTATTTATCTACTGAGCTTGGTTTTGGTGCTGTATATATGTATGAGCTTGGTTCAGGTGCTCTAAGTATATAGGATATATTTATAATAACAAAATTGCAGGGCAGATGGAATTGTTCTCAATTCATTGTAGATTTTCATGGGAACCTGTCTGGTAGTTTTAACCCCTTGAACCGCCACCATGCGGTAATACATGACCTGACAATATTTTCAAATGTATGTTTTTTTCAGATGTAGCAAAATCTTTAAAATCCACTTTTAAATTGGCGCACACTATATGCTAATTACTCATTAAAGGGTCATGGGGCTGTGCCGCTATCCTGAAGAGTCACATAGTCCTGCCTCCAAACCCACCTTTCCATGTTTGATTGACATCCCCCTGGCTGATATAACTTTCTCGTATGTGCCATTGCCTTGTGGCACTATATACAAGGGGGGCTGTGTGGCACTATACACAAGGGGGGCTGTGTGGCACTATACACATGGGGGAGCTGTGTGGCACTATGCACAAGGGAGAGCTGTGTGGGACTATGCACAAGGGGGAGCTGTGTGGCACTGTACACAAGGGGGAGCTGTGTGGCACTATACACAAGGGGCTGTGTGGCACTATTTACAGGGGGAGGGCTGTGGCTCTATCTAAAGGGGGATGTGTGTGGCACAATCTTCAGAGGTCTGTGTGTGGCACTATCTACTAGGGGGGCTGTGCGGCACTATCTACTCAGGGGGCGCTGTGTGGCACTATATACAAGGGAAGGGTGCTGTCTGGCACTATATACAAGGGAGGGTGGCTGTGTGTCACTATATACAGTGGGAGCTGTATAGAGCTATATACGGGGGGATTTATGGCGATATCAACAGTTAGGCTCTATGGCACTATCTACAAGGGGGTGTGACACTGCCTATAGGTGGGGCTGTATAGCACTGTCTATGGGGGGGCTGTTTGGCACATTCTACAGGGGGCACTATCTATAAGGGGGGCTGCTTGTGGCATCTGGGGGGGGCCTAGTCAAGAGTTTGCTTTGGGGCCCAGTCTTTCCTAGTTACGCCCCTGGATGTACCATTTACTGTACGCCAGGTGGGGAGGACGGCAGTACACATGGACACGTCTACCTCAGGGTTTTCTAAATTCTCCCACCATTTTAAGTCAAGCCCTCAGCAATAATCTTGCTGATCTACGTCTACCTGGATGATCTATATTGATTCAATATGTAGATGACCTTTTGTTCTGCTCACCGGTTTTTTATTTATACCATTATTTATATTTATACCGTTATTTATTTTTTACACTTTTACTAAATAAAACCACTTTTTATGGAAAAAAAATGGTTTCATTATTTTTTACTGTAATTTTATGAATAATTTTTATTTCACATTTATTCTATATTTTATTATTCCCATTAGGGGACTTTACTATGCAATCTTTAGATCGCTGCTATAATGCTTCGGTATACTTAGTATACCAAAGCATTATTGCCTGTCAGTATAAATCTGACAGGCAATCAATTAGGAAATGCCTCCAGCACGTCCTAATAGGCATATGCCCAGGGCAGACCTGGGGGCTTTTATCAGGCTTTTATCATGACACCCCATCGGAGGCCTGCGATTGCATGTGCGGGCCACCAATGGGTGACAGAGGGAGCATCCTCCCTCTGTAAACAAGTTAAATGCCACGGTCGCTATTGGCCGTGGCATTTAATGGGTTAAACGGCCGTGATCAACGTAAACTTCGACCACGGTCATTGGAGCAGGAGCCCCGCCTGGGATACCTGTTCAAGACTTAAATTGTGCCACCGTAAAAAGGTGACGGTCTAGCCTAAGGCCCCTTAGTCACCGCCGTGAAAAGGTATATTGGTGGTCACTAAGGGGTTAACTCAACTTGGCCACATTGTGTAACGTAAACATTTACTATTATATACAAATTCTCTCGGTTTCCTGGTGCACATATCACACGTATGTCATATTGGCTATATAAACTGCTGTAATTAATAATGATGTCAGTTATGAATAGGAAGTCAGAGCTCTGTGTACACAATAAACCTTCTCAACCTAAGAAGCATGTGGTTTCATATGGAGATTAAGAAGATTTTACACTGTCATAACAGTCACCACGTCTAATACATCATAATAACCCCTGACACTGGGTCAGGGTGCCCTTAGAATAAAAATAAAACCGAAACCCCATCTCCATTAAATCTGGCCATACTGACCACGCATGACACCTCAGATTTAGAACATAGCTACCCTCCATCCTCATCATCAGAACCCATTCCACCTCCCATTCCCTCCTCCCCCCTCACCATAGGCAATACTTCAGCAGGCACCCATGCTTTGGTGCCATTTCCCACCCCAGCGGTGTCTTTTTTAATAATACCCTTGACCACCCACCGACACTGAAAACAATGAAAAATGACTTTCCTCCACTAAATCCCAACAACAAAAAAAGAAAAAACGTTTCAGAGGATGCCAACGAGGCAAAAAGAAAAAGAGAACAACAATAAACCCAACCAATAATGACCACTTGCCTATACACATATTCAACCATTCCAAATATAACCTCAAACCATCTGAACTATCCCTTTGACAAAAAGGGCTTTCTATTTGCCCCAAGTAAGGGCCCAATGGGTTTGACCTGTTAAGATTTACACCGATTTACCAGGAAGCTAACTTTAGCTAGACACTTCAAATTTTAAACACGAAATTTAAACTACACAAACTAGACAATACAAAGCCGGAGGGGGAAGTATACACACCTACTAACCTAAAGGTCCCCACCAAGTTCTATCCCACTGAGAGTCAGGGCCACCATATAGCCACCTTCCATGACCTAGTGGCCAACGAATTCCAAGTAGTGGAGAAGTTTGTCTTTAAAAATAGGGATAATATTAGCAAAAAAAAAAGAGAGAGAATCGAATAGATCGCTGAAACAAAACAAAGGAATTATTATCAGAGCAGCCGACAAGGGTGGAAGTACAGTAATACAAAATATAGAGGACTACAAAAAAGGCTATGAACCCCAGCACCCCATTTTCTATCATTTACCCAAAATTCACCAAAATCTGACTAACCCACCTGGCAGGCAGATAATCTCCGGCATTCACTCCACCACTTGCCGTCTGTCCCATTACCTTGACGTCCTACTTTAAAACTATGTACAAATGCTACCCAGTTACCTAAAGAACTCCACACAACTAATCTCCGAACTACAAAATATCCCATGGTCTAATGACCTTCCACTACTTACTTTAGATGTCAGTCTTATACAGCAACATCCAACACAATCTAGGCCTAACTATAACTCAATAACTGAATTCACCACCCTTCTAAACACCAATAATTGGGGCCTTAGTTTTACTAGTAAAACTAGTAAAAACAAAATTGATTTCCTTCACTCACAATCAATCTCAATTTATTACCACACCTTTTTTTTAAACTGTTGATACAAACTGTTTTGATTACAGCTGCTGGCTCTACAAAAAATTGCTAAAATACATACCTTATAGCCAATATAAGAGTTAAAGAAAAAAAGGCAGCCTTGAAAATTATTTTCGTGAACAGGCCAGCACACTCAAAAAGCACTAAAGGCTATCCCAACCGCCTTTTATCAAGTGCCTATCAGAGAACTAAAAAGCTGAAACAGATAGATTGTCTAAAACCAACTAATGAAACCCCATCCGGAGGAGAATCCAATAACTGGAATAAATTAAATTTTATTGCCACATACAACAAAAAATTCAGAAAAATCAGGGAGATCTTGACAATACACTGGCATATACTAACCCTTAACCCATTTTTAAAAACCCTCTTAACAAAAAAAACAAACATATGCACATTCTGTAGAGCCCCAACTCTCAGGAGTATATTAGCCCCCAGCAGAATCAAACACTGGATAACCACAACAACAAATTAACCCTCCCTGTTACCTATAAGGAGCTATAAGTGTGGAAAAGTATGCTGCCTTGTTGCTCAAGCATCGTACACAAAGGCCAGTCTTTTTACAGCAATACTTCCAAAGAAACCTTCATCCTTAAAGAAGCACTCCACTTTATTTTTTTATTGCAACATCCATTTGTACATTGGTGTTTCAGTGGCATGATGTGTGTAGAAATACTTACCGATCCCCGCAACTTGTCGTTTTTCGGGTCCAGCGCCGCTCACGTGATCTTCATTCTGATTTGGTCTGGAATCGTGGCTGTTCGGTAAAACGGAAGTAAGGCTCTCAATGCATTCCTATGGAGCCTCGTTCTCGCTCCTATAGGAATGCATTGACAGCCTGATGTAAAGGATCTGCCAGACACAGCTTCTGTGTCGACGCCCGTGGTTAATCAGTCTGCATTTGTTCCTAGGTCTGATAGAGTGATTCGATCTGCTACCACTTAGGCTGGTAGGCTGAGGAGTGGGAGAACCTATCACAGCCTGGCCAGACGGTTCTAGCTCCCGCCCTTGGTCTATTTATACCTTCATTTGCTGCTTGTCCTTTGCCTGTGATTCTTCTGTTTCCTGGCTCTGCTGTTCCTGCTATTACCATTGACCTCTGCTTCATATTGACCCTTGACTGACTGTTCTCCTGCTCTGCATGTGTTACCTCGTACACTCCTGGTTTGACTCGGCTCGTTCACTACTCTGTTGCGCACGGTGTTGCCATGGGCAACTGCTCTTCTTCCCTTGCTTCTGTGTTCCCTTGTCTTGCTTTGTTTGTCGTGCACATAGTGAGCGTAGGGACCGTCGCCCAGTTGTACGCCGTCGCCTAGGACGGACTGTGCAAGTAGGCAAGGACTGAGTGGCGGGTAGATTAGGGCTCACTTGTCCATCTCCCTACCCCGACATTACATAATAACAGGCCCATATACCTTTTCTACCCTGGTTCCTACACAACTATGGACCCCCTTGAGGCCCTGGCTCAGCAAATGCAGAGTCTCTTCCTACAGGTCCAAGCCCTGGCTCAAAGGTACAACCAGTGTGATGCTACCCAGGTAGTGCCCTCCACCTCACCTCTTGAACCCCACCTCAAGTTGCCTGACCGCTTCTCAGGGGACCGGAAGAGTTTTTCTCCTTTCGGGAGAGTTGTAGGCTCTATTTCCGTCTAAGACCCCACTCCTCAGGTTCTGAGACCCAGCGAGTGGGTATAATTATGTCCCGGCTCCAGGACGGCCTCCAAGAATGGGCCTTCTCCTTGGCTCGTGACGCCCCTGATCTTTCCTCTGTTGACCTTTTTTTTTCTACTCTCGGGCTCATTTATAATGAGACTGACAAGACTGCCTTTGCCGAGAGTCAGCTGGTGACCTTACATCAGTGTAAGAGATCCGTTGAGGAGTACTGTTCTGACTTTAGGAAGTGTTGTGTAGCTTCTCGGTGGAATGACCCTTCCTTGAGGTGCCAGTTTAGATTGGGTCTGTCGAACGCCCTGAAAGACCTGTTAGTTAGCTATCCCTCTTCTGATTCTCTAGATCAGGTTATGGCTTTAGCGGTACGTCTTGACCGACGTATCAGGGAATGACTACTTGAATATTTTTGTGCCTTCTCATCTGGCTCCACTATGATGGCTCCCGAGGTTCCGTTGCTTTGTTCTTCCACGGAAAACTCGGATGAACCAATGCAACTCGGGGCCTCTGTGTCTCCCCAATAACGTAGAGAGCTCCGCAGGAAGAATGGTCTCTGCTTCTACTGTGGGGATGACAAGCATCAAGTGAACGACTGTCCTAGGCGTAAGAATAATCAGCCGGAAAACTTCCGCGCCTAAGTGACCATAGGGGAAGTCGCTTGGGCGCACAGGTATTTCCCGTAAATATGAAACCTAATAAGATCTTGCTTTCCTTTTGAGGGAAGGTCTGCCACCGGCAGTGCCTTCGTGGATTCAGGGTCTTCTGCTAATACTATGTCTGTGGAATTTGCTATATCTCTAGCTATGCCATTGATTGATTTACCTAAACCTGTCCCGGTAGTGGGTATCGACTCCACTCCACTTGCTAATGGTTATTTTACGCAGCATACCCCTGTTTTTGAACTCATTGTTGGCTCCATTCATTTGGAGCAGTGTTCTGTACTGGTGATGCAGGGATTATCGTCCAATTTGGTTTTAGGCCTTCCCTGGTTGCAGATGCATAATACCATGTTTAACTGGAATACTGGGGATCTTACTAAATGGGGTAATGAATGCATGACGTCCTGTTTTTCTATTAATTTTATTTCTCTCCCTGAGGAGGTGAACACTCTACCTGAGTTTATTCAGGACTTCGCTGATGTTTTTTTCTAAAAAGGCCTCCGAAGAGTTACCACCTCATAGAGAATACAATTGTGCTATCGATTTAGTACCAGGAGCTAAGATCCCTAAGGGTATGATATTTAATCTCTCTTGTCCCGAACGTGAAGCCATGAGAGAATATATCCAGGAAAGCCTGGCCAAGGGTTACATTCGCCCCTCTACTTCTCCGGTAGGTGCTGGCTTCTTCTTCGTAGGGAAGAAGAATGGTGTTCTTAGGCCGTGCATCGATTACCAAAACTTGAATAAGGTCACTGTAAGGAACCAGTGTCCCCTTCCTTTGATTCCTGATCTCTTCATTCAGGTTCAAGAGGCCCAATGGTTCTCTAAGTTTGATCTTCGGGGGGCTTATAACCTTATCCGAATCAGAGAAGTGGGTGAGTGGAAGACTGCGTTTAACACGCCCGAAGGTCATTTCGAATACCTCGTCATGCCCTTTGGGTTGTGTAATGCTCCCGCGTTCTTCCAGAATTTCATAAATGAGATTTTAAGAGACTACCTGGGGGTATTTCTTGTAGTGTACCTTGATGACATACTTGTGTTTTCCAAGGACTGGTCCTCACACATTGAGCATGTCTGGAATGTGCTCCAGGCCCTTCGGAAAAACAAACTCTTTGCTAAAACCGAAAAATGTGTGTTTGCGGTGCAGGAAATACCATTTTTGGGTCTTATCCTCACTCATAATGATTTCCGCATGGATCCTGCCAAGGTTCAGGCTGTGGCTGAATGGGTCCAACCTGCCTCCCTGTAGGCGTTACAGTGCTTCCTGGGGTTTGCTAATTACTACAGGAGATTTATTGCTAACTTCTCGGTCATCGCTAAGCCTCTTACGGTTCTTACTCGCAATGGTTCTGATCTCCTCCACTGGCCTCCGGAGGCGGTCCAGGCTTTTGAGATCCTTAAGAAGTGCTTTATCTCTGCCCCAGTGCTGATTCAGCCTAATCAAATGGAGCCAATCATCGTGGAGGTTGACGCCTCCGAGGTGGGAGTGGGTGCTGTCTTGTCCCAGGGTACCAGTTCTCTCACCCATCTCCATCCCTGTGCCTACTCCTCCAGGAAGTTCTCGCCCACTGAGAGTAATTATGACATTGGCAACCGCAAACTCTTAGCCATTAAATGGGCATTTGAAGAGTGGCGCCACTTCTTGGAGGAGGCTAGGCACCAGGCAACGGTCCTTACCGACCACAAGAATCTGGTTTTCCTAGAATCTGCCCGGAGGCTAAACCCGAGACAAGCTCGATGGGTGTTGTTTTTTTACTAGATTCAACTTTGTGGTTACCTATAGGGCTGGGTCAAAAAATATTAAAGCTGATGCACTGTCACATAGTTTTATGGCCAGCCCTCCTTCGGAGGAGGATCCTGCTTGTGTTTTGCCCCCAGGTATAATCATATCCTCTGTCGATTCTGACTTAGTCTCCGATGATCAAGGTTCAGCTCCCGGGAACCTTCCTGATAACAAGCTATTTCTTCCCCTGCAATTCCGGCTAAGGGTACTCAGGGAAAATCATGACTCTGGACTATCTGGCCATCCAGGCATCCTGGGTACCAAGCACCTCATTTCTAGAACCTATTGGTGGCCTGGGTTGCCTAAAGACGTTAAGGCCTACGTCGCCGCTTGTGAAATTTGTGCTAGGTCCAAGACTCCCAGGTCCCTACCAGCGGGCTAACTATGTTCTTTGCCCATTGCACAGAGACCTTGGACCCATATCTCCATGGATTTTATCCCCGATCTACCTCCATCCCAAGGCAAGTCGGTGGTGTGGGTATTAGTAGACCGCTTCAGTAAGATGTGCCACTTTGTGCCCCTCAAGAAACTACCCAATGCCAAGACGTTAGCTACCTTGTTTGTCAAACACATCCTGCGTCTCCATGGGGTTCCTGTCAATATTGTTTCTAACAGAGGGGTACAATTTGTTTCATTGCTTTGGAGAGCTTTCTGTAAGAAGTTGGAGATTGATCTGTCCTCCTCGGCCTTCCATCCTGAAACTAATGGCCAAACTGAGAGGACTAATCAGTCTCTAGAACAATATTTAAGGTGTTTTATCTCAGACATTTACTGGTCATCTCACCGACACCCGGCGATAAGATGGCCGAGTGTCTGTGTCTCCCATGGCAGCCGGGAGCCTAATAAAGGCCCCCAGGTCTGCCTGTAATAAATGCCTGCTAGGTCATGTCGGAGGCAAGACGTAGCAGATGCCTGTCCGTTTTAAACGGACAGGCAGTAATACACTGCAATACAAAATTATTGCAGTGTATTATAATAGCGATTGGAGGATCGCATATTAAAGTCCCCTAGTGGGACTAGTAAAAAAGTAAAAAAAAAGTTGAATAAAGTTAATAAAAAAAAATTTGAAAAAAAAAATTTCAAAACCCACTTTTTCCCCTTACAAACTGCTTTACTATTAAAGGGAATGTGACGCTAGAAAAAAATTTTTTTTTTTTTTTAGTTAAACAATTAGTGTATAGGTGATTAAACATTGTTCTAATTTTTTTAATTTTTTTCACGAGTCAGGAAATATTATAAATTAGATTCTAATTTATAATATTTCCCAGTGCTGGTCACTAGATGGTGCAATTCACAAAATTGCATCATTGCATGTGGTAAAGCAACCACATTGCTTTATGCTGCAAAATTTGAGAAACTCACTCGCTCTAGTGAGATCTCAGAATCCCCCCTCCTTTATCCTGGCTAGTGCCGGGAGAAACGAGGGGATTGAACGGTCAAACCTCCTACACTGTGTGTTGCCATTTTTTGAGCTAACAGACAGTGTAGTAGGTTTACATACACTAGTAAACACACAGTAAAAGACTTACATACACAGAAATAACTTACCTGCTCAAGTCGCCGCCTCCGGTCCGTCCGCTCCGTCTGATACCGGCGCTCCAAGTGCACAAGTCCGGAAGCCGCGACCGGAAGTAGTAATCTTACTGTCCGGCCGCGACTTCCGGTCTACAGGAAAATAGCGCCGGACGGCGCACAGTTCAACTTGGACTGTGTGGGAGCGGCGCATGCGCATCGACACATACAGAAATGGAAAAAAAAATGGCAGCCCCCATAGGGAAGAAAAAGTTCAAAAATAAAAAAAAGTAAAACACAAACACACAAATAAATATAAAAGTTTTTAATAAAACATTAAAATCAAACTGATGTAAAAAATTTTTTTTTCGTGACACTGTTCCTTTAAAAAAACAAAATAAAGTAAAAAAGTTACACATATTTGGTATCGCCGCGTCCGTAACGACCCCGACTATAAAGCTATTAAATTACTTAACATACACGGTGTACGCCGTAAAAAAATTAAATAAAAAACGACAGAAAAATGGCTGTTTTCTGTGAATCCTGACTTTGATTTTGATTAAAAAGCGATCAAAAAGTCGCATCTACTCCAAAATGGTACCAATAAAAACTGCAAGTCGTCCCGCAAAAAAAATCCCTCATACAACTGCATCGGCGAAAAAATAAAAACGTTACGGCTCTTCAAATATGGAGACACAAAAACAAATAATTTTGAAAAAAAAGTGTTTTTACTGTGTAAAAGTAGTAAAACATACAAATTCGATACAAATTTGGTATTGTTGCAATCGTAACAACCCGCTGAATAAAGTTATTGTGTTATTTATACCACACGGTAAATGGAGTAGATTTAGGAGGCAAAAAAGTGTGGCGAAATTTCAGATTTTTTTCTATTCCCCCCCCAAAAAAAAGTTAATAAAAGTTAATCAATAGATAATATGTACCTCAAAATGGTGCTATTAAAAAATACAACTTGTCCCGCAAAAAACAAGACCTTATACAGCTATATCGATGCAAAAATAAAAAAGTTATAGCTCTTGGAATGCGACGATGGAAAAACGTAAAAAATAGCTTGGTCATTAACCCCTTGAGTACCCAGCTCATTTTGGCCTTGAGGACCCGACCCATTTTTTCAAATCTGACATGTATCACTTTATGTGGTAATAACTCCGGAATGCTTTTACCTATCCAATTGATTCTGAGATTGTTTTCTCGTGACACATTGGACTTTAGTTTAGTGCAAAAATTTGGTCGATAAATTCATTGCTTATTTGTGAAAAACACCAACATTTAGCGAAAATATGAAGAAATTATGATTTTTCCCATTTTAAATGTATCTGCTTGTAAAACAGATAGTAATACCACACAAAATAGTTACCAATTAACATCTCCCATATGTCTACTTTATGTTTGCATCGTTTTTTGAACATCCTTTTATTTTTCTATGACCTCACAAGGCTTAGAACTTTAGCAGCAATTTCTCATATTTTTAAGAAAATTTCAAAAAGCGATTTTTTCAGGGACGAGTTCAGTTCTGAAGTGGTTTTGATTGCCCTATATATTAGAAACCCCCATAAAACACCCCATTTTGAAAACTGCACCCCTCAAAGTATCCAAAACAGCATTCAGAAAGTGTTTCAACTCTTTAGGCGTTTTACAGGAATTGAAGGAAAGTAGAGCTGAAATTTTCAAATTTCATTTTTTTTTACAAAATTCATATGTAATACATTTTCTTCTGTACCACAGAAGGTTTTACCTGAGAAACGCAACTCAATATTTATTGCCCAGATTCTGCAGTTTTTAGAAATATCCCACATGTGGCCCTAGTGTGATAATGGACTGAAACACAGGCCTCAGAAGCAAAGGATCACCTAGTGGATTTTGGGGCCTCCTTTTTTCAGAATATATTTTAGGCACCATGTCAGGTTTGAAGAGGTCTTGTGGTGCCAAAACAGTGGAAACCCCCAAAAGTGACCCCCATTTTTTAAACTACACCCCTCAGGGAATTTATCTAGGGGTATAGTTAGCATTTTGACCCCACAGGTATTTTGCTATATTTTTTGGAGTTAGTCTGTGAAAATGAAAATCTACTTTTTTTCTGGAAAAACGTAAAAATCTCTAATTTTTGCAAGAAATAAAGGAGAGAAAGCACCCCAACATTTGTAAAGCAATTTCTCGCGATTACGGAAATACCCCATATGTGGTAATAAACTGCTGTTTGGACCCACAGCAGGGCTCAGAAGGGAAGGAGCGCCATTTGGATTTTGGAGCTCTGATTTTACTGGAATGGTTTTCAGTGCCGTGTCACGTTTGCAACGCCCTGGAGGGACCTAAACAGTGGAATCCCCCCAAAAGTGACCCCATTTTGGAAACTATACCCCTCAAGGAATTTTTCTAGTGGTATAGTTATCATTTTGACCCCACAGGTTTTTTGCTGAATTTATTGGAATTAGTCTGTGAAGATGAAAAGAGACTTTTTTTTGGAAAAAACACAGAATTTTCTAATTTTTATAAGGAATAAAGGAGAAAAAGCACCTCAACATTTGTAAAGCAATTTCTCCTGATTACGGAAATACCCCATTATGTGGTAATAAACTGCTGTTTGGACCCATGGCAGGGCTCAGAAGGGACGGAGCACCATTTGGATTTTGCAGCTCAGATTTTGCTGAATTGGTTTCTGGGGGCCATGTCGCATTTGCAGAGTCCCTGAAGTACCAGTACAGTAGAAATTCCCCAGATGTGATCCCAATTTGGAGACTATACCCCAGAAAGAATTAAATTAGAGGTGTAGTGAGCATTTTGAGCCCTCAGGTGTTTTATAGATTTTATTAGAATTGGTCCGTGAAAATGAAAACATTTTTTTTTTCCAATAACCTGTAGATTTAGCTCAGAATTTTTCATTTCCACAAGGAATACAGGAGAAAAGACACCCCAAAATGTGTTACACAATTTCTCCTGATTACGGAAATACCCCATATGTGGTTGTAAACGGCTATTTGGACATACGGCAAGGGTCTAAACTGAAAAAGTGCAATTTCGTTTTTGGAGTGGAGATTTTACAAAATTTGTTTTTGACGCCATGTTGCATTGCGCTGAGGTACGAGTACAGTGAAAACTCCCGAGAAGTGACCCCATTTAGGAAACTACACCCCTCAAGGAATTCATCTAGAAGTGTAGTGAGCATTTTGACCCCCAAAGGTTTTGCAGAAATTAGTGCACAGTGGATGTTGCAGATTGAAAATTGACATTTTCCACAGATATGCTATTTCAGTGCCCAATGCGTTGGGCCCAGCTTGTACCACTGGAGACATACGCCCCATAAATTGTTAAGCGGTTCTCCAGAGTACGGTAATACCCCATATGTGGTCATAAACTGCTGTTTGGGCACACTGCCAGGCCCAGAAGGAGCGCCATTTGGCTTTTGGAGCGCAGATTTTGCTTGGTAGTAGTTTTGTTTAGTGTTTTACTGGTGTTTCAGTTTATAATGTGGGGGCATATGTAATCTGTGCGGAGTACATACATTTTTTGCGTGACACACTGTCGTTTTTATTGGTACCATGTTTGGCTACGCGCGACTTTTTGATCACTTTTTATTCCATTTT
Source organism: Rhinoderma darwinii (assembly GCF_050947455.1). Taxonomy (NCBI): domain Eukaryota; kingdom Metazoa; phylum Chordata; class Amphibia; order Anura; family Rhinodermatidae; genus Rhinoderma; species Rhinoderma darwinii. The sequence continues at coordinate 76,415,515 of NC_134696.1, read as the reverse complement.
ATTGGAAACGTGACCAAAAAAGGAAATTCTGCCATTGTTTTTTATGGTATTTTTTTTACGGTGTTCACCGTGCGGGATAAATAATACGATATTTTTTTAGGTCAGGCCGATACGAACGCGGCGATACCTATTATGTCTAGTTTTTGGCTTTTTTTTCATTTTTTTTCTAATTATAAAGGGCTTGATCAGGGAAACAAGGCGATTATTGTTTTTATTATGTAAAACTTGTATTTATTTATTTATCTAAAACTTTTTTTTTACTTTTTTTCACTTTTTATTTTACACATACTAGGGGACTGGAAGATCTGATCTTCTGATCCCCTGCACAATACACTGCACTACTTCTGTATGTACTGATGTAGTGCAGTGTATTGTAACTGTCACTTTACAACTGACAGTTGAGCCTATTACGTCCTGCCTTGGGCAGGACCTAATAGGCTCCCGTACCTGGCAACCAGGAAGCCGTTGCTAGGCTTCCTGGTTGCCATTGCAACCATCAGAACCCCGCGATTTTTCGCGGGGGGGCAATGGGGTGCAGAGGGAGCCCCCTCCCTCTGTATCAATCACTTAAATGCCGCTGTCGCTATTGACAGCGGCATTTAAGGGGTTAAACTACAGCGATCGGAGAGGACAGTGATCGCTGTAGTTGCAGTGGGATGTCGGCTGTATATTACAGCCGACATCCGATGAAGATGGAGCGAGCATAGCTCCTGTGCCCGCTTCATCCTCAGGGCGTTACTATACGCCCATTTTCGGGAAGGGGTTAATAAAAAGTTTTTTGTTTTTTTTTACACCGCTTTCTCTGATCTCCTCACGTATCTCACAGAAGTGAGGAGATCAGAGAAAGTGACAGGAGCTTTCTCCTGCAGACGACGTCACAGACGGCTGTGATTGGTCAGTCTTCAGAGACTGACCAATCACAGCAATCGCCGGCATTGGGGACTGCTAATTGGTCCCCAGGCCAGTAGCAGAGACGGTTAGCTGTCAATGACAGCTGCCGCCGCTGTTCTGTCACTATGTGATTTCACATAGTGACAGTTTATTCCTGCGCCGTAATAGTACGTCGAAGGTACGCTGGAATAAGCGGCCAGCGACGTACTATTACGTCAAAGGTACGCAAGGGGTTAAGGTCTAAAATAGGCTGGTCATTAAGGGCTTAAACACAAAATAACAATACATACAATAAACAAACAAACAAACAAACAAACAAACAAACAGAAATAGACATCACAAGCCCGGCCGGATTACCAATAACTGGCTCATATAATTCCTCAATGATAATTCAGAGGTATATAGCATCAAAATTCAAGATTAGAGATGAGCGAACTTATCAAAAGTTCGGTTCGGCTAGTTCGCCGAATTTCACAAAAAAGTTCGGTTCGGACCGAACTAGTTCTGACCGAACCTGTCACTTACGTGCGCCGAGCATGCTACTGTCCAGGGTGCTGATAGAGTTAATGGGCTGCACTAACTCTTTCAGCAACCTTCACAGTACATGCTCGGCGCGCGGAAAATACAATTTTAATAAATGTAATAAAAAAATAAAAATTATACGTTCGTACTTACTTTCCTCCTGTCCGGCCTCCAGCGATGACGTTTCATCCCTTTCGCCGCTGCAGCCAATCACAGGCTGTAGTGGCGGTCACGCACGCCAGGATGACGCTTCATCCCACGTGACCGCCTCTGCAGCCAATCACAGGCTGCAGCGGCGACATGGATGAAACGTCATCGCTGGAGGCTGGACAGGAGGAAAGTAAGTATGAACGTATTATTATTATTTTTGGCATGTATGTATGTATGTATGTTGGCATGCATGTATGTTGTCATGTATGTATATCTGTGCATGTATGTTGGCATGTATGTATATATGTGCATGTTTGTATGTATATTTGCATGTATATATTTGCATGTATGTATGTATGTTTGCATGTTTGCATGTATGTATGTTTGCATGTTTGCATGTATGTATTTTTGCATGTATGTTGTCATGTATGTATGTATGTATGTTGTCATGTATGTATGTATATATGTGCATGTGTGTATGTATATTTGTATGTATGTATGTATGTTTGCATGAATGTATGTATGTTTGCATGTATGTGTGTTTGCATGAATGTATGTTTGCATGTATGTATGCATGTTTGTATGTATATTTGCATTTGTGTATATATATATATGTATGTTGTCATGTATGTATGTATGTATGTATGTTGCCATGTATGTATATATGTGCATGTATGTTGGCATGTATGTATATATGTGCATGTGTGTATGTATGTATGTATATTTGCATGTATATATTTGCATGCATGTATGTATGTATATATGTGCATGTATGTTTGCATGTATGTTGGCATGTATGTATACATGTGCATGTTTGTATGTATATTTGCATGTATATATGTTTGCATGTGTGTATGTATGTTTGCATGTATGTATGTTTGCATGTATGTATGTTGTCATGTATGTTTGTATGTATGTTGTCATGTATGTATGTATGTATATATGTGCATGTATGTATGTTTGCATTTTTTTATTTTTGCATGTATGTTTGCATGTATGTTTATATATATGTGCATGTATGTAATTATGTTTGCATGTATTTATGTTTGCATGTATATTTGTGCATGCTTGTATATATGTATGTATGTATCTTTGCATGTTTGTTTGTATGTATGTATGTTTTCATGTGTGTGTGTGTATGCATGTATGTATGATAGTTTGCATGTATATATGTGTGTATGTTTGCATGTATGTATATTTGCATGTATATATGTGCATGCTTGTATGTATGTTTGTATATATGTATGTATGGTTATGTATGATACTGTCTGCTGGCGCCCTGTATCTAAGTCAACTTCGCGGCAGGCTTCTATACATGGTATAACAGTCAGTATCACACATTAAACTGAATCTAAGCCTACGGCATGTTTTATTAAATTTTTTTTTTCCACAGGTTTGGTGTTTGGATTACGTCGGTTTCGAGGACTACTTAGATGACGTTTTTTTTTCTACAATAAAATGGTTAATGAGGGTTGTGTTGGGGGTGCTTTATTTCAATAAAATATTTTATCTATATCTTTGTCTTTTTCTTTTCAAATTTTATTACTACCACTTTAGTAATGGCCGCTGTCTGAGTGACAACATCCATTACTAAGGCGAGGCTTAGTGTTAGCCGGTGCAGAGGCTAACACTAACCACCATTATTACCCCGGTACCCACCACCACCAGGGGTGCCGGGAAGAGCCAGGTACGATCCAGTACCCGACCATCTGTTGTGATGGTCGGGCTCTGGGGCGGCCGCAGGCTGGTATTATGAGGCTGGGAAAGGCCAAAAACAGTGGACCTTCCCACCCTTGTAATGCTAGGCTGCTGCTGCTGTGTTGTATCTGGCTGGTTATAAAAGTGGGGGGGACCCCACGTCATTTTTTTAAATTATTTATTTACATTTTTTTTTTTTTAAAGACATGGGGTTCCACCCAATTTATCATAACCAGCCACATACAACACAGTGTTATTAGCCTGGGAATGGACAAAACCAGTGGCCCTTCCCACCAATGTAATGCCAGACTGCTGCGGCCTTGTATATGGCTGGTTATTAAAAATGTGGGGGACCCGTCTATTGCTAAATTTGTTAAATTCAAAAAAAAAAACGACGTGGGGGTCCCCCCCATTTTTATAACCAGCCCGATACAACACAGCAGGAGCAGCCTAGCATTACAAGGGTGGGAAGGTCCACTGATTTTGGCCCTTCCCAGCCTCATAATACCAGCCTACGGCCGCCCCAGTACCCGACCATCACAACAGATGGTCGGGTACTGGATCGTACCAAGCTCTTCCCGGCACCCCTGGTGGTGGTGGGTACCGGGGTAATAATGGGTGGTTAGTGCTAGCCTCTGCACCGGCTAACACTAAGTACCGCCTTAATAATGGACGCTGTCAATCAGCCAACTGCCATTATCTAGGCACTTTTTTATTGAAATAAGAAATCCCCAACAAAACCCTCGTTAACCATTTTATTAAAATTTGAAAAAACGTAGATCTACGCAGTCGTCCAACGAATCGAAGATGTAGTCCAATTGGTACATCAAAATCTGCAACAACATAAAAAAACAGTTATCAATGTGAACAATACTTCTACTCACCTACACACATATACACGCACACACAAACAAACAACCATACACAGACACACACATATATACACAAACACAACAAGATATACACACACACACACACACACACACACACACATAAACAGACAAACACACACATATACACGAACTCACACATATACAAACAAAAACACATATCCAAACACACACACACACACACAGTTATACACACACATACACGAACACATATACACAAACATATACAAACAAAAACACACATACCCAAACACACACATATACACAAACACATATACACAAACACACCCATATATACACATAAACACACACCCATATACACACATATACACAAACACACACATATACAAAAACACACACAAACATCTACACACAAACATATACACAAATACACCCATATATACACAAACATATACACAAACGCATATACACAAACACACCCATATATACACACACACACATATACACAAACATACATATAAAAACAAAAACAGACAAAGTCACATACCCAAACACACATATATACACAAACACACACATACACAAACACGGTTTCTTTTAAATGCTGCTGGGGAACCCGCTCGATCCACTATATAAGGCTGCGCTACAGTGCAGCATTTAAAAGAAACAGGATCCTGACCTGTCCATAGAGTTTAAGGCAGCACAGAGTATTTCAGGAGATGAGCATGCAGATTCAGTGCTGCTGTGAACTCTGCTCTTACCATTACGTAGCTCTCAGTCTGTTACCTCTCCTCCACTCCTGTCCTCCAGAACACCTTCACATGATTGGCAAGTCACCACGTAATGGTAAGAGCAGAGTTCACAGCAGCACAGAGTATTTCAGGAGATGAGCGTGCAGATCTTGTGCGGGGTGGTGACTTGCCAATCATGTGAAGGTGTTATTGAGGACAGGAGTGGAGGAGAGGTAACAGACTGAGCTACGTAATGGTAAGAGCAGAGTTCACAGCAGCACTGAATCTGCAAGCTCCTCTCCTGAAATACTCTGTGCTGCTGTGAACTCTGTTCTTACCATTACGTAGCTCAGTCTGTTACATCTCCTCCACTCCTGTCCTCTATAACACGTTCACATGATTGGCAAGTCACCACCACGCACAAGATCCGCATGCTCATCTCCTGAAATACTCTGTGCTGCTGTGAACTCTGCTCTTACCATTACGTGGTGACTTGCCAATCATGTGAAGGTGTTCTTGAGGACAGGAGTGGAGGAGAGGTAACAGACTGAGAGCTACGTAATGGTAAGAGCAGAGTTCACAGCAGCACTGAATCTGCACGCTCATCTCCTGAAATACTCTGTGCTGCCTTAAACTCTGTGGACAGGTCAGGATCCTGTTTCTTTTAAATGCTGCACTGTAGCGTAGCCTTATATAGTGGATCGAGCGGGTTCCCTAGCAGCATTTAAAATAAACAGGATCCTGACCTGTCCACAGAGTTTAAGGGTATGTTCACACGTAGTCAACAAAAACGTCTGAAAATCCAGAGCTGTTTTCAAGGGAAAACAGACCCTGCTTTTCAGACGTTTTTTTACCAATTCTCATTTTTTGCGGCGTTTTCACGCCGTTTTCGCGGCGTTTTTTAGGTCCGTTTTTGGAGCTGTTTGCATTGGAGCCTATGAGAAAACAGCTCCAAAAACGTCCAAAGAAGTGTCCTGCACTTCTTTTGCCGAGGCTGTATTTTTACGCGTCGTCGTTTGACAGCTGTCAAACGACGACGCGTAAATAACAGGTCGTCTGCACAGTACGTCGGCAAACCCATTCAAATGAATGGGCAGATGTTTGCCGACGTATTTGAGACGTATTTCCAGACGTAAACCGAGGCAAAATACGCCTCGTATACGTCTGAAATTTGGCCGTGTGAACATACCCTTAGGCAGCACAGAGTATTTCAGGAGATGAGCACGGGCAGCCGTTCGTTTTTCCGAGCCGTGCTCCCATTATGCACACGACCGTAAAAACACCCGTTATTGCGGGTCGGAATTACGACCCGCAATAACGGGCTCATAGACTTCTGTTACCCACGGGTACCTTTCCGTTTTCTCACGGGAAGGTGCCCGTGCCGTTAAAAAAATAGAACATGTTCTATTTTTCTATTTTACGGGCCGTGCTGCTATAATTATAATGACAGCACGGTTCGCAAAAGCGGCCGGCTGCCCGTGGCCGGCCGGCCGTGCTCGTAGTTACGAGTCGTAATTACGAGCACGGCCCGTAAAATAAAAAAATAGAACATGTTCTATCTTTTTAACGGCACGGGCACCTTCCCGTGAGAAAACGGGAAGGTACCCGTGGCTAACAGAAGTCTATGGGCCTGCTATTTCGGGTCGTAATTACGACCCGTGATAACGGGTGATTTTATGGTCGTGTGCATGAGGCCCCGTAATGACGGGTGGCTACATGTGTGCACCCGTCATTACGGCAGCGTTGCTAGGCGACGTCAGTAAGGGTATGTGCACACACACTAATTACGTCCGTAACTGACGGACGTATTTAGGCCGCAAGTACCGGACCGAACACACTGCAGGGAGCCGGGCTCCTAGCATCATACTTATGTACGATGCTAGGAGTCCCTGCCTCTCCGTGGAACTACTGTCCCGTGCTGAAAACATGATTACAGTACGGGACAGTTGTCCTGCAGAGAGGCAGGGACTCCTAGCATCGTACATAACTATGATGCTAGGAGCCCGGCTCACTGCACTGTGTTCGGTCCGGTACTTGCGGCCGAAATACGTCCGTCAATTACGGACGTAATTAGTGTGTGTGCACATACACTAAATAGTCACTGTTCAGGGTGCTGAAAGAGTTAACTGATCGGCAGTAACTGTTTCAGTACCCTGGACAGTGACTACCGATCACAGCACCTGTAAAAAAAAAGACGTTCATACTTACCGGGAACTCCCTGCTTCCTCCAGTCCGGTCTCCTGGCCGTTGCCTTGGTGACGCGTCCCTCTCGACATCCCTTGATGACGATGCAGCCCATGTGAGCGCTGCAGCCAATCACAGGCTGCCGCGGCCTCTGCAGCCAATCACAGGCTGCAGAGGCCTCTGCAGCCAATCACAGGCTGCCGCGTCAGAAAAGGTCGGACTGGAGGAAGAAGAGGGACTCGTCCGCAAGACAACGACCGGGTACGTATGAAATGCTTTTTATTTTATTTTTAATCAGCAGCCTCTTTTCTCTATCAGTGATTGATAGAGACAAGTGGCTGCCGATTTGTATAATGTTTTTGACCGGGTTCGGTCAAAACGGGTTCGGCCGAACCCGGTGAAGTTCGGATTCGCTGCGAACCGAACTTTTCCGGAAGTTCGGACCGAAACCGGGTTCGGTTGTCCCGGTTCGCTCATCTCTATTCAAGATCAAATATTGGAAATATAATGAGCTAATAATAGACCCGTTCAGTAAAGGGCAGTGTGCAGATCATGCGTTTAATTAGTCGATGTGTTTTCACTATCAGCTGTGGACACAAGATGGGTGTAACCTATTCGTACACCACATGAGTATATTCATGTGTATAAGCTGTGGATCTCACTATGTGAGAATGTAATGAGGAAAAGCAAACAGTGTGTGTGACCTATGGATCTCACTATAGGAAAATGTAATAAGGAGTACGAATATTTGCATAAAAATAGCATACAAGTTAGGACCAACAGGGTTTGTTCAACAGCACATGTTAGTTTATATACTTATCGCCAATAGTTGTGGCTTCTGAAATGTAGATCGACATGTTGTCTTTAACTTCCAAATATGCTGCCAATTTCTTTAGTTACAGACTTTTGTATTTTTCAAAGTCCGTATTTATAGCCGACAAAGCCGGAACCACAAGGAAGCCCAGAAGGCAGTAGTGGTTTTTGGAAGAGAGACCGTTGTTTGTTCCAGTGGAGAGAGTTCCTTTGTGGACCGGGTGTCATATAGATTGAAGGCAAGCAGGATAAAGCTAGCTGCGTGTATATCGGCCCCGTCTCCCCGATCGTCAGGTTCTCAGTTCACCAGGCTCCCATCGGCACAAAAATTACACGTTCTCAGGCAGATGCATGTTGTAAGCAGTTCCACAAGTGAGTCCACAGGTGAGTCCACACACTGCTCGGCATGTGATGTCACAGAAAGAGGGCGTACACTGATGCGTTTTGTCACCACGTGACTTCCTTAGAGCGTAACAAACTCCATCAACAATCACCTATTTAAATGGACTAGCAGCCAATCAGAGATCAAGGTCACCGTCATTCAATTCAGTTCGATCCAAAGTACATAGTATAGCATTAGATAAGTATACAAATTCACTTTTGTGTTCATACTTAATTCCAAATCATCGTTAAGTGGATATCTAGAAATTATACATTAGACAGAAAAGAAGGGAAAGAAAAAGAAAAACAGGAAAAGGAAAAGAAAGAAAGAATAAAATAAATAAATAAATAGTAAAAGAAGAAGAGATGCAGGCTAGGTCCCGGGAGTCCGACCACACAACAACAAGGTCGTGTGAACAGAGTCCCGGGACCCATGTTGCATCAAAGAAACATATGTAATTTAAGTTCACTGTTTAAACCCAAGGGATTAATAGTTTTCAGGGTATAAATTCACATGCTCTCCTTCTGCAGCAGCAACCAATCACGGTTGCCGCCCCTGTTTCCTCTAGGGAGTTGGTAGATAGCCATAAATGATAATCCTTCTGGCGATTGCTTATGATATTCTTTAAAATGCATGGCTAGGGGGCTCATTTCTTTTCCCTTCTTTATATCCCTTATATGTTCAGAAATTCTCAACTGTACTTTCCTAATTGTTTTCCCAACGTAATTTTTTTTTACAGGGACAGTATATAAGGTACACAACCATCGAGGAACGACAGTTAAGGAAGCTTCGAACATTAAATTCTTTACGGCCACAAGAGTTTCGATTTTTTTACAAATTTACATTGAGAACATGTACCACACTTAAACATTCCCTTAAAGGGATGAGTTGGCCATACTGGAACATCTGATCTTCTGAACTCTGATCTGACAAGGAGATCACGGAAATTGGGCGCTCTTCTAGAAGTCATACTGGGATAGTCACCTACCATGTTCTGTATTTCATCACTGAGTATTAAATGTGACCAATTCTTTTGCAGAATTTCTCTTATTTTTCCCCAATGTCGGCCATATCTGGAGATAAATCTGACTTTGCGTTTTTGGGGGTGCATTCATTTTATTTACCGTGTTTTTATTATTTTTCCCTTTACTTTGATCATATAGGAGATCCCTTCTGTTAGTATGTAAAGCCCTATTGTACCCTCTTTTTATACTTTTTCCAGAATATCCTCTTTGTTTGAACCTAAGTGCAAGATCTTGGACTTCCTTTTTAAATTGGTCGAAGTCAGAAGAGTTTCTGCGAAGGTGCAGAAACTGACCTACCGGGATGCCCCGTATGAGGGACTTTGGGTGGTGGCGTTGTGCTAACAGAAAAGCGTTACCCGCAGTTGGTTTCCTGAAAGTACTAGTCTCCAATTTATCATTATTTTTCCAAATTAAAAGATCAAGAAAGCTGATCTCCTGGGCACTAGCAGTATATGTCAGATGGATGTTGCAATTGTTGGAGTTGAGCATCCCCCACAAAGTTTTCTAACTGCTCATTTGTACCTTTCCATATCATAAAGATATCGTCAATATATCTATACCAACATAATACATGTCCCTCAAATTGCCCACAAGGATAGATGGCCACTGACTCCCAGTAGCCCAGGTGGAGGCATGCATAAGAGAGAGCACAAGATGATCCCATTGCAGTACCTTCCACCTGCAAGTAATATTTGTTGTCAAAACAGAAGCAATTATGGGTCAGAACAAATTCTAATATGTCCACTATGAACTCATTTTGATGGGACAATTGTGGACGGTACTTGTCAAGGTAGTATTCCACAGCTTTTAGACCTCCCCTTTGGGGAATTGAGGTATAGAGCGATTCAACATCGAGTCCCACTAGCAGACATTCAGGCGGGATGCGTAAATCATTCAATTTAGTTAGCATGTCACCAGTGTCCAAGACAAATGGTAACAATTTTACAAAAGTAAACTGGCCAATTCTGTCTTTGGGACCATCTATCCCTGAAATTATAGGACGGTAGCCGTCTATCCTTATGAACCTTCGAAAAGACATATATAGTGAGCATTTTAGGTTCCTTGAGTAGAAGGTATTTATACTCATTGTTGGTAATCAATCCCTCTTCAAAAGCAAATTGTAATTTTCGTTTTAATTTTTTGATGATATCGTGAACTCTTCTATGATTTTTTTGATTCCAGTTGTTTAATTATTTCCCCAATATAATATTCATTTTTCAGGAGAACAACATTGCCCCCCTTGTCACTTGGTTTTATGACAATCCCTTTAAGTTCTCTTAATTCTTTTAAAGGCATCTGTTCACTATACGGTAGGTTATGTTCTGACCAGTATGACCAGTAAGCTTAACATCCATCGTGGGGAAAATGTTTGAGGGGCTATTGAGGGACTATATACAGGATTATGTGACAATAAATAGCATTATAAGTGACAGCCAGCACGGTTTTACTAAGGACAGAAGTTGTCAAACTAACCTAATCTGTTTCTATGAAGAGGTGAGCAGAAGCCTAGACAGAGGGGCCGCTGTGGATTTAGTGTTTTTGGACTTTGCAAAGGCATTTGACACTGTCCCCCATAGACGCCTAATGGGTAAATTAAGGACTATAGGTTTAGAAAATATAGTTTGTAATTGGATTGAGAATTGGCTCAAGGACCGTATCCAGAGGGTTGTGGTCAATGATTCCTTCTCTGAATGGTCCCCAGTTATAAGTGGTGTACCCCAGGGTTCAGTGCTGGGACCACTATTATTCAACTTATTTATTAATGATATAGAGGATGGGATTAATAGCACTATTTCTATTTTTGCAGATGACACCAAGCTATGTAATATAGTTCAGTCTATGGAAGATGTTCATGAATTGCAGGCAGATTTAAACAAACTAAGTGTTTGGGCGTCCACTTGGCAGATGAAGTTTAATGTAGATAAATGTAAAGTTATGCATCTGTGTACCAACAACCTGCATGCATCATATGTCCTAGGGGGAGCTACACTGGCGGATTCACTTGTTGAGAAGGATCTGGGTGTACTTGTAAATCATAAACTCAATAACAGCATGCAGTGTCAATCAGCTGCTTCAAAGGCCAGCAGGATATTGTCGTGTATTAAAAGAGGCATGGACTCGAGGGACAGGGATGTAATATTACCACTTTACAAAGCATTAGTGAGGCCTCATCTAGAATATGCAGTTCAGTTCTGGGCTCCAGTTCATAGAAAGGATGCCCTGGAGTTGGAAAAAATACAAAGAAGAGCAACGAAGCTAATTAGGGGCATGGAGAATTTAAGTTATGAGGAAAGATTGAAAGAATTAAACCTATTTAGCCTTGAAAAAAGACGACTAAGGGGGGACATGATTAACTTATATAAATATATTAATGGTACATACAAAAAATATGGTGAAATCCTGTTCCTTGTAAAACCCCCTCAAAAACAAGGGGGCACTCCCTCCGTCTGGAGAAAAAAAGGTTCAAGCTTCAGGGGCGACAAGCCTTCTTTACAGTGAGAACTGTGAATCTATGGAATAGCCTACCGCAGGAGCTGGTCACAGCAGGGACAGTAGATGGCTTTAAAAAAGGGTTAGATAATTTCCTAGAACAAAAAAATATTAGCTCCTATGTGTAGAAATTTCCCTTCCCTTGGTTGAACTTGATGGACATGTGTCTTTTTTCAGCCGTACTAACTATGTAACTATGTCCAAAAATTGACAATCTTTCTCCTGATTTTCCTTAGTTGGTTCGTGTTCAGTCCTCTGTGAATGAAATAATTGCAATAGAATTTTCCGTACAAATAATTGAATGTTTTTATAGACTTCAAATTAATTTTCTCCTTCAGTGGGCACAAAAGACAGACCACGATTCAACAATGTGATATGCGCCAAGGAAAGTGTGAAATCAGTGAGATTGATAATATTGTTCTCACATCCCAACTCATCAATTATTTTAGTCTCTGGCGGCTCCTCCCTCGCGTGATTCTTCCCTCGTCTGATCTTACCTCTCCTAAAGAACCAACGTGATTCGTATGGACATTTTGTGCCTTAGTTTTGCCTTCTGACTGTAGTATCATACCTTGGCTATCTTCCCTGTCGCTGGAAGTATAGTCGCTGGTATTATAGTCATGTGAGGATGATCTGGACTGTGTCAGTCGTCCATCAGTTTGACGTTTTCGTCTACACTGAGCTTTATTTCTATTTTTATCTCTGCCTGATTGATTTAGGGGAGACATATTGAATGAAAAAACTTGACCACGTTCAAAATCTTAGGTGTCTCTATGAAATTTTTTATTTTTTCGTTCAGAGATCTCCTTAAAGGGTTATTCCCAAGTTGATGAATGGAGCTATAAAGCTCCCCCATGTAAAAATAAGAAGAATTCTAATTACCTGTCCGTCGTCCAGCGATGTCGTTTTCTTGATCTCCTTGACTGAAGTTGCGGTCAGTCTCTCTTTGTATCCTGCTCGTTGCCTAGGTTCCCGGCCACCGCTATTTACCTTTAGCGGTGGCCGTGCATGCGTAATGACATCCTCTGCGTCCTGAGCAGAGGATGTCATTTACTCATGAACGCGCATCTCGGCGCATGCGCAGGAGATGCAGTGGAAGGCACCCGTCGCGAGGAGAAGTCTGCGCTCTGCTAAAGGTAATTGTGTGTGTGTGTTTGTGTATATGTGTTCGTGTATATGTTTGTGTATATGTGTGTGTGTGTTTACGTGTGAGTGTATATATGGGTGTATTTGTGTGTATGTGTATATGTTTGTGTGTATATTTTTGTGTTTGTGTATATGTGTGTGTGTTTATGTGTGTGTGTGTGTGTGTGTGTGTATATATGGGTGTGTTTGTGTATATGTTTGTGTGTGTGTGTGTGTGTGTGTGTTTTTGTATATGTGTGTGTTTGTGTATGTGTTTGTGTATATATGGGTGTGTTTGTGTACATATGTTTGTGTGTATAAACGATCCATACCTGAAAGACACATTATCATGTAAACCGAATATCACCTTCAGACGATCCCTGACCCTCAAAAATATTCTGGCTCCCAGTAGAGTAAGGAAACATCCTATACCTCATACAAATTTTCTTTCCAACGCAAAAGGGTCATATAAATGTAATATAAAGAATCCTTCATTATACAAACTCTCCTCAACTGTGGCAGTTCCTACGTTATTTATTTATTAGAGTGCCCGTGCCAGTTGCAATATATTGGAAGAACTACCCAATGTTTAAGAACCCGTGTTAACAACCATCGGTTTAATGTAAACACTGGTTACCCTAAACACAGCGTTTCCCGACATTTCCTCCAAATGCATGATTGCCAATTTAATAAAATCAAAATCACACCAATAGAACATATCAATATTGATGTTCCAAACAGATTCAGCAAGTTGAAACAAAGGGAAAATTACTGGATTTTTAAAATGAATACACTTCATCCTTTGGGTCTGAATGACATCGCAGAGTCCTCTTTGGACTAATTGATCTTACTACTTAATTAATAAATCAGCAATGAGACACCTTGCAAAATCTCTTAAATACCTTTCTTAATTAAACATATGAATAAATAAGTTTCAGTATTCCATCGCACCCCATCTCCAAATAGCATCCCATTTATCCATCTGGGCAATGATCATACATCACTCAATGTATATTTGCGTGTTTTTATTTTTATTTTTATTTTTATTTTTATCTTTATTTCTTTCTCATTTATATTTAATCAAAAATTCACTTCTCCGGTTGTAAATAAAAAGCACAATGTGCCAATTTTGTTCAAACAAATATAGGTATGGACCACCGCAATACCACTGTCCTTACCCCCTAAAACTGACCAGCGTTCCCTATAAATAAATGCCGACAAATGACAAACTAACATATCAATCATGACCCTAACCATAGTTGATATTCCGTTTCACTATAAATAAATAAATGCCGACAAATGACAAACTAACATATCAATCATGGCCCTAACCATAGTTGATATTCCGTTTCACTCACCCTTCGCCCGTTCTCCATATTTCTATTCGGTTTCCGAAGAGACGTTCTAAGTTCCCGGTCCTGTCCGAGCAGTTCCACGATCCTTCGCGTAATGCGGTTCACCATGCGTTCCACTCAGTGTGGAGCACCTCGGCCTCCGTAGCACATCTGGTTCCCGAGGTAACGTGTAAACATTGTAACTAACATACATTACTACTTCCCAAACATAACCTTCAACATTAACACATCAATAAAATCATGTCTACTCACCCCTAACTATTGTTTTAAGTAAATTGAATGATAACTGTCATTTATACACTGCACATAGTTTTAATCCACTTCGTTCCAAAATTAATTTTTGATAGGACGTACAGTCTTTTATTAATTATACTCTTTTATTTATGCATTAAAACCTTTATTTATTCATTTATATTATACTAGATCGCTCCATGTGAACTTTGACCCGCCGATGTTTTTTCGCGGTTTTTTACCTAATTGTCTAATCTGAACTGGCCCTATATAAACATGTGTATTTTCTCTGTATCCCTATGCCTGATGAAAGCGCCAGTTCGGCGCTGAAACGCGTTGCGAATAAACAGTTTACCCAAACTCAAACCTGACTTCTGGATACTTACCTCGTCCACACTAAGCAGCAGCGCCGTTATAGATCCATTTGTTTTACCTGCATCTCTTGTGTGTGTGTGTGTTTTTGTATATGTGTGTGTTTGTGTATGTGTTTGTGTATATATGGGTGTGTTTGTGTACATATGTTTGTGTGTATATGTGTATATGTTTGTGTGTATATGTGTGTGTGTGTTTTTTGGTGTGTTTATGTGTTTGTGTATATATGTGTGTGTTTGTGTATATATGGGTGTGTTTGTGTATATATGGGTGTGTTTGTGTATATATGGGTGTGTATTTGTATGTGTGTGTTTGTGTATGTGTGTTTGTGTATATATGGGTTTGTTTGTGTACATGTGTTTGTGTATATGTTTGTGTGTATATGTGTGTGTTTGTGTATATGTGTGTGTGTGTTTGTGTGTTTATGTGTGTGTGTTTGTGTATATATGGGTGTGTTTGTGCATATGTGTATATGTTTGTGTGTATATGTTTGTGTGTTTTTGTATATGTATATGTGTGTGTGTGTGTGTGTGTGTGTGTGTATGTGTGTTTGTGTATATATGGGTGTGTTTGTGCATATGTGTATATGTTTGTGTGTATATGTTTGTGTGTGTTTTTGTATATGTGTGTGTTTGTGTATATGTGTGTGTTTGTGTATATATGGGTGTGTTTGTGTATATATGGGTGTGTTTGCGTATATATGGGTGTGTTTGTGTATATGTTTGTGTGTGTGTGTTTGTGTATGTGTGTTTGTGTATATATGGGTGTGTTTGTGTACATGTAAACAAAACTGTGGGAGGAATCCTCCAGCTCACCTTAACTGCAGGTTTTCTGCGATGTGCGCCTGGATTTCCGTGACGACTCACGGTGTTGAATGCAGGAAAAAAGAAATGGAAGATCAAGCGCAATGAATTAAAATAGATAGCATAAAAAGTTAGGAATATCTGATACATCACCTTCCCAAATGAATAGCAGATCATCAATGTATCTTGAATACCAATTGATGAATCTGCCATAGGGATTGGTACTAGAAAAGATGAACAATTCCTCCCACCAGGCCATCACAAGATTCGCCAGGGAGGGGGAGAACTTAGCTCCCATAGATACCCCAGTCAGTTGTAGGTAAAATGTATTATCAAATTTTAAGAAATGATGTGTCATAAAAGGAACGTAAGTACCTCCAGTATGAAAGATTGTAGTTAATAAAACTTTGAGAGTTCGGCCAATAAATTCCACTACTATAGGAACATTTTCTTTGGTCTTATGAATTTGTCGGGCCACAATATTTCTGTACTATGTATATTACTTTTACCTGCAATAAATTAGAATAATATTCATGTCTGCCATATATATTTAATTATGGCAATCTTCCCAGTTCAAAATGTATTTTAAATTGTTTTGAAATATTGTATTTTTTTTAGCCTATTAAAAATATATAAATTTTTAAATTTTCTCGATGTGAGCACTGAATGAGGTTTATATCCGTTATCCCTATAAATGAAACATCATTACATTAAACTGCAACTAGATTATTTGGTATCTATACCATTTTTTTGACATGTTCAGTGTCTATCATATGATGAACAAAACAATGTTTATAGAATTATAATATAATACTTTACCGGCGTTTCAGTTCAGCACTATCTTGCTGGACAGTTCCACTACGCCAGATAGCTTCCATTCATAAAGCGCTTGAGATAGTGGCACGCCCTCTTGTGTCTAAAAACTAATATGCAGGACACCATTACTCTGCTTAACCAATAGCACCATTTTACTTAACTAGTTGCAGCTACCAGGTTTAATTAACACCTGTAGGTAACCGGATATAAACCTCCTCCTAATGCTTTCTTATTCAGCAATAAGCCATGAGGAAGGACGTGGTGTGCGTCTGAAACGTGTAGGCACCTTTCTATCAATCTCTCAGCACTTAGCACTCGGGATTAATCTTGTTTTAAATACTCCCAATAAAATTGGAACTTTGTTCTATTTTAATTCATTGTGCTGGATCTTTCATTTCTTTTTTTGTATACATGTGTTTGTGTATATGTTTGTGTGTATATGTGTGTGTGTATATGTGTGTGTGTTTGTGTGTTTGTGTTTGTGTATATATGGGTGTGTTTGTGCATATGTGTATATGTTTGTGTGTATATGTTTGTGTACTTTTGTATATGTATATTTGTGTGTTTGTGTATATGTGTGTTTGTGTATATATGGGTGTGTTTGTGCATATGTGTATATGTTTGTGTGTATATGTTTGTGTGTGTTTTTGTATATGTGTGTGTGTTTGTGTATATATGGGGGTGTTTGTGTATATATGGGTGTGTTTGTGTATATGTTTGTGTGTGTGTGTGTTTATGTATGTGTGTTTGTGTATATATGGGTGTGTTTGTGTACATGTGTTTGTGTATATCTTTGTGTGTATATGTGTGTGTGTGTGTGTGTGTGTGTGTGTATATGTGTGTGTGTTTGTGTGTTTATGTGTGTGTGTTTGTGTATATATGGGTGTGTTTGTGCATATGTGTATATGTTTGTGTGTATATGTTTGTGTATTTTTGTATATGTATATTTGTGTGTTTGTGTATATGTGTGTTTGTGTATATATGGGTGTGTTTGTGTACATGTGTTTGTGTATATGTTTGTGTGTGATTTAAACAGGAAGGGGGGAAGAGAGAAGATGTGGTCTAGAATGGAATTGATAAATAACCTTTATTGATTAGCATTAAAATGTATTAAAAGTCCATTGGTGCAAACTGGTATGTGTGAGTGACCCCCAAACTCACATACACTTGGCCTGAAATTTGATGTTATATTGAGTGATATCACTAGGTAAAATATCAAGTGACTTCACAACCGCTAATGTTCCATTATGGTGCAGGTATCGCTGCACCATGAATAAAGATTGTGGCTCTGGATGAGACAAAGTGGAATCAAATTGACAATTGAACAGTGTCAGCTAAAATAACTGGTCCGTGCTAGAAAAGTGGGCTCGTGTAATGGTTGCTGCACTGTGGTAATAGCAGTCAGCTAAGTGGAATTAAATAGCCCTACACTAACTGTGTGGGCATGTATGAAGTAGGCCACATGCACACCCTGCTTTATTGCTGCGTTAATGGTAGGCAGTTATCAAAGCTCAAGAATTGAGTAAATAAAGTGATTTCACTTAGTGTTATGTTCAATGTTTACACTTGTCACTGGTGTTTCATTGTGGTGCACACATTTCTGAACTGTAAATAAAAGATATGTTATTTGTTATTTATATTTTTATTTTTATTTAATTTTTAACTTGTCATTTTTGTGGCTCCAGATGATATGAGGTGGAGTCCAAATAACAGTTCGAACAGTGTATCAGCTAAGAATATAAGCTGTGCTAGAAGGTAGTTCTTGCAATTATTGCTGCGCTGTTAGACCAGCAAGCAGCTGATTAGAGTCAAAGTGAGCCCTACAATAATTAGATGAGCAGTGGTGATCGGGCCACATGCACATCTGGCGTTATTACTGCGTTTGTAATGGGCAGTTATGATTGCAAGCGCACCTTCACACCGCTGTCTGCCTGAGGGGCAGCGATGCAGAGAGCGGTTGTGATGTACGCTACCAACACCGCTGGTTATGAACCCAGAAGCGGTGAGTTGCAGCCGTTCACTGGGTCGTGTCTGTTGTCAGAGCGGTTCGTGAATAGGTCTGCTCAGTTGGCTCATTAATTCAGCCTACACACTGAGCCAACTGAGCGGACCTATTCACGAACCGTTCTGACAACAGACACGAACCAGTGAACGGCTGCAACTCACCGCTTCTGGGTTTATAACCAGTGGTGTTGGTAGCGTACATCACAACCGCTCTCTGCATCGCTGCTCCTCAGGCATCGCTGCTCCACAGGCAGACAGCGGTGTGAAGGTGCGCTTGCAATCATAACTGCCCATTACAAACGCAGTAATAACGCCAGATGTGCATGTGGCCCGATCACCACTGCTCATCTAGTTATTGTAGGGCTCACTTTGACTCTAATCAGCTGCTTGCTGGTCTAACAGCGCAGCAATAATTGCAAGAACTACCTTCTAGCACAGCTTATATTCTTAGCTGATACACTGTTCGAACTGTTATTTGGACTCCACCTCATATCATCTGGAGCCACAAAAATGACAAGTTAAAAATTAAATAAAAATATAAATAACAAATAACATATCTTTTATTTACAGTTCAGCAATGTGTGCACCACAATGAAACACCAGTGACAAGTGTAAACATTGAACATAACACTAAGTGAAATCACTTTATTTACTCAATTCTTGAGCTTTGATAACTGCCTACCATTAACGCAGCAATAACGCAGGGTGTGCATGTGGCCTACTTCATACATGCCCACACAGTTAGTGTAGGGCTATTTAATTCCACTTAGCTGACTGCTATTACCACAGTGCAGCAACCATTACACGAGCCCACTTTTCTAGCATGGACCAGTTATTTTAGCTGACACTGTTCAATTGTCAATTTGATTCCACTTTGTCTCATCCAGAGCTACAATCTTTATTCATGGTGCAGCGATACGTGCACCATAATGGAACATTAGCGGTGGTGAAGTCACTTGATATTTTACCTAGTGATATCACTCAATATAACATCAAATTTCAGGCCAAGGGTATGTGAGTTTGGGGGTCACTCACACATACCAGTTTGCACCAATGGACTTTTAATACATTTTAATGCTAATCAATAAAGGTTATTTATTAATTCCATTCTAGACCACATCTTCTCTCTTCCCCCCTTCCTGTTTAAATCTAGCTCTAACCGGTGGTGTACACCAATGTGGTCCCCCTGACCTATTTTCGCTAGTGAGACAGGTGATCTTGACCAGTTGCTATATACTACCGTGTCCTGCTTGGACACTTTCCGATCACCCCATCCACTTACTAATTTTATAGGACACTATGGCTCAGACGAGCATTATAGACCAACTCAAACAGAGACAGCTATGCCAAAAGGAGGATGTTGGTAGTATTTTTTCGGACAGTCGAGCTCACACTCAGGAGACACAAGTAATGGAGCTACATATGGATGATCTCATCAAAAAGTTTAAAAACCTTCAGATAAGGCAGATACAATCCACCTGGACCAAAATTACACTGGAACAATACCTAGAACAGGGCCTTATCTCAAGAGGTTTGCGTATCCCACTCTTTCCCTCATATGAACTGTCCAAACCAGGGCTCAAAGACAAATGGGAATCAGCCCTGACAGCATGTTCCAATACACTTATGGGCATACTTATAGAGGATGAAACTCACATTTTAAACCTGGTAGAGAAAGACCTTGAAGTTCTTACACCCAGTTTGGAGAAATACGAGGGCTCAACACCATTTGCAGAGGCTTTCAAAAAAACATTAGATTATATAGATTCAGTTGAAGTCAAAATTAAGAACCGGAAAAGGAAAAAAAATTCACGAGACAAGGGAGACTTTTCCAGAGGAGACATTTATGACTGGGGTAAGAAAAGATCCCAGAGGTTTCAAACTGGTAGACCAACTAACATACAAATTAACAAGGAGACATTGGACCCGCATGAGTTTTCTGACACAGGCACAGATGGGACAGACATATCGGACTCGGACACAGACCCACAGCCAATCCAGGGTAGACAACCCAGTAGGAGCAGAAACCCCAATAGAAATACTGATAACATCACCACCGAGGTGCCTTTTTTACAGGACAGAGGGAGGTGGGGCTTCAGGGGCTCACAACAATGGAGGAAGGAGTCTCAGAGACCCTACAAAAAGTGATCTGCAGTAGTGTAAATCCTAGTGAGGAATGCCTGAGAGTTATCAACCTCTCTAGCCATGTCCTCACGGGTCCCCAATTATCAGTCCTCAGAAAAGGTTTTAATTTCTGTCTGACCACTAAACGTAACAAATTCACCGTAATCAAGGATCTCCACCTCTTTGGGCGGAAACTGTTCTATCAAAAAATGTATAATAGACAAACCAAAATCACCAATGGGGAACAATTTAATACCGCCAACTTGGATTGCCTATCAGAAGTAGAAATTAATACACTGGGAGACTTAGAGGAACTGTTGTTAGAAAACTCTACCCAACAATATGAGGGTGATTCTGGTTCCCTTACTACTCCTCATAAGAAATCTAAAATTAAGTCCAAAACCCTTTCCATGCCTTCCCTGGAAGGTTGCCCGGCAATCAAAGTCTTTGTTGACCTAGTATCCCAGGACTTATTGTCACTATCCAAGCAATGGCCATCTCACAACCTTAGTCCAGACGAAGAACGGGCACTCCAGGAAATGCGCAAATGGGATGACGTTGTCTTCAAGAATTCAGATAAAGGGGGCAATGTTGTCAAAAGAAAAATATTTACTGGAAGCTAAAAAGCAACTACTAGATAAAGCCTGTTATCGCCCACTTTGGGGTGACCCAACTGAACAATTTCTTAAAGAATACAACGACATGATTCAAGATGGTTTTGAGGAAGGGGCCATAATTGTTAAAGAGAGGGATTTCATGAGGGTACAGTACCCTAGGATTGCAACATTCTACCTCCTCCCAAAGGTGCACAAATATCCTCTTAACCCTCCAGGGTGGCCGATTGTCTCTGGTGTGGGTAATCTGACCGAAAAATGTAATCACTGGTTAGACGAAGAACTACATGAATTGGTATACCAGTTACCTTCCCACACCAGGGATACCATGCAGGTGCTCAAAGACCTGAATGGTAGCTCCCTGGAGGCGGACGAATGGCTCACCACCTGCGATGTGGAGTCCCTCTATACGAGTATAGACCACAAGGTAGGTTGCGCAGCAGTAGAATTCTTCCTGCAAAGAAAGGAGGGTTACAATCCATCTTGAAAAAATTTTGTCCTACGTGCACTCACATTTATTTTGAAACACAACTACTTCCTTTTTGATGGCAGATTTTACCTGCAATTACGAGGAACAGCCATGGGAGCAGCGGTGGCACCCACCTTTGCCAACTTATACCTGGGCTGGTGGGAAGAATGTCAAGTTTTTTGTCCCGAAATGGAGAAATTCACTTCTAGGATCAATATCTGGCGCAGATTTATAGATGACATATTGCTCATCTGGAATGGCTCATCTAGAGAACTTGAAGAATTCATTGAGGTTTTGAACACCAATAACTTTAACCTCAAATTGACCTTAACATATGACCATCAGTCTATCCCCTTCCTGGATGTGAGGCTCTTTACCAACGAGCGCGGTTCAATTGAGACAGATCTTTACCGCAAGAAAACAGCCACCAATAGCCTTCTGGATGCAACAAGTGCTCACTCCGCTAATACCATTAGAGGCATTCCAAAGGGAGAATTCTTGAGGCTCAGACAAAATTGTTCCACCTTCCAGATTTTCAAGACCAGGGCAGCAGAATTAAAGAACAGGCTGTCATGCAGGAATTACAGTAAAAGGAACATCAAGAAAGCCTATAATTGGGCGCTAAAGACCGATCGGGAAATTCTACTGACCCCAAAAACAAGGGTCAACACAGAACGATCCCAACCACGATTTGTCACTGACTACAATGACAGTTGGAATGAAATGACACTCATTCTAAACCGTCACTGGAACATTTTACTTAGTGACCCAGTACTCAATAATCTTCTTACCAGCAAGGTGTCCTTGGGATATAGGAAATGTAAAACCATTTCAAATATTTTGGTCCAGAGTCATTTTTCAAGAAAAAGTAAGAATATTTCAGTACTTAATCCTGGTTTCTATCCTTGCAGAATGTGTAGAGCCTGTCGGGTACTAGTGGACAAGAGAGAGTTTGCGGATGCCTTTGGTATCCTCCATCGGATTTCTGACCATATAAGATGTTCCACCCCTGGAGTGATTTATTGCCTCGAATGCCCATGCGGTCTCAAACACATTGGGAAGACCAAGAGAGAATTGCGCATACGGATTCGTGAACATATCAACTCTATTATCAACTTTGCAAAAAATGAGCAGGATTGTGTAGCGCCCATGGCCGCGGGACGTCGGGTTCACTCACCTCCCGACGCCCGCAGCCATGGATCTGTGATTTAGGAGATGCCAGCGCTCACTTCCGCTCCGTCCGGCCGGGTCCCGTAGGGTGCGCGCGCACGCTCGCGCCCGCTCTTAAAGGGCCAGCGCGCGCACATGAAAACAATGTTCATTAACCCACATGATTTCCTGCCCTATAAGAATGCCCCAGCCCTTCTGATCCTTGCCTGAGCGTTGTTAGTTTTTCCCTGTCTGTCTCGCAAATGGTCCCTTAGTGTCTCCCGTTCCAGCTGTTACCCAAGCCCTGTTACCGTTCCTGTATTCCGCACGTTCAAGTGTCATCTGCCACGTCCAGTGCCATCTGCCACGTCAAGTGCCATCTGCCACGTTAAGTGCCAACCTCCACGTCAAGTGCCATCTGCTCATCGGATACTGCCCGCCACGTCTGGCGCCACTTTCCGCACCTGCCTCCATCCGTGCTGAAGCCACAGTCACCGCCCGGACTATTTCAGGTACCTAAGCATTACTGTCTGCTATCTTGCTTTCACATAGACTGTGACCTGGTCAGCTGCCTCCCCGCTACGGAACCCGCTGGCCAGCCCAAGACCCCAGTACAGAAGATTCAGACAGAGATGCATGACCTACGCACTCGTCAGGATCAACTCCTTGAGGCGGTGAATTCTATTCTGGTCCGCCTGGATCTACTCGCTGTTCCACCCCCGGTTCTTCCTCCAGAAGCTGTTGCCGTGCCACTGCCTGTTGCTCTCCCAGTTTGTTCCGGATCCTCAGTTCCTCTGCCTCTTCCTCCTCGCTATGACGGTGACACCAGAGCATGCAGAGGATTTCTCAATCAATGCACGGTGCATTTTAGGCTACGGCCTCATATCTTCCCCTCCGAGGAGGCTAAAGTAGCGTTCATTATCTCCCTCCTCGCTGGCAAGGCCCTCGCATGGGCAAACCCAATCTTGGAGCAACAAGGACCTGTATCCGCGGACCTAGCCTTGTTCCTGCAGTCCTTTCGTGCCGTGTTCGAGGAGCCGGGTCCAACATCCTCTGCCGCAGCCACTCTGTTGACCCTCAAGCAAGAAGGCTCCACAGTAGGGGAGTATTCGATCTCCTTCCGTACCCTAGCAGCCGAGCTGGCATGGAACAATGAAGCACTGGTGGCGACCTTCTGGCAGGGACTGTCCTCTCACATCAAGGACGAACTGGCAGCCCGCAACCTTCCTTCTACCTTGGATGCCCTCATCCTGTTAGCCACCCGGGTTGATATGAGAATCCGGGAGCGCTCTCAAGAGGTTCGTCAGGAGAGCCGGGCCCACAGACCAGCACCCCCTGCCCAGAGACCACAATTGTCCACCCCTAGTGCGCTACCTGAGGAACCCATGCAGGTAGACAGAGTCCGGTTATCTGAACAGGAGAAGCAGCGCAGACGCTCCTCTGGACTTTGCATGTATTGCGGCCTCAAGGGTCATTTTGTGCGTCAATGCCGACAGAAACCGGGAAACTCCAGTAC
This sequence comes from Rhinoderma darwinii, assembly GCF_050947455.1. Classification (NCBI taxonomy): domain Eukaryota; kingdom Metazoa; phylum Chordata; class Amphibia; order Anura; family Rhinodermatidae; genus Rhinoderma; species Rhinoderma darwinii. The sequence goes on along the minus strand of NC_134696.1, from coordinate 76,391,200 downwards.
CTAGGGTTGGTTGGAGAGGCAACTCTAGGTGGAACGTCTCCAAACGTTAAAACCTCTTCCAAATTGTCGATACCTGTGGCCATTGTCACCGGACAGGCATCACATCCTTCCTCCGCCTATCTTGACTCTGGAGCGGCTGCTAATTTTATCCACCAAGATCTAGTGGATCGGTTTCAACTACCCACTGTCCCTCTGGAGAGACCCCTGGCTGTTGCCTCTGTGAATGGTCTACCGCTGCCTGATCCAATCATGCTCATCACTGAGCCGGTGACATTACGGGTCGGAGCTCTTCACTCAGAACAGATCTCCTTCCTGGTACTACCCAGGGCTATCAATCCTATCCTGCTGGGTCTGCCATGGCTCCGTCTACACGCCCCGACACTCGACTGGATTTCTGGAGAAGTTCTTCAATGGGGTTCCAGATGCCATAGCCATTGCCTGTCACAAGTCTGTCCTGTTGTGCCCCCTCTGCCGCAGTCACTCTCCAATCTATTGTCTCAGTATGCGAGTTTTGCGGATGTCTTCTGCAAACGAGAGGCTGAGACGTTGCCTCCACATCGGAATTATGACTGTCCCATTGAACTGGTTCCCAATGCTTCTCTTCCCCGTGGACGAGTATATCCTCTCTCCTTGCCAGAGACTTTATCGATGTCAGCCTATATCAAGGAGAACTTGGAGAGGGGTTTTATTCGAAAATCTTCCTCCCCGGCCGGGGCAGGATTCTTCTTCGCTAAAAAGAAAGATGGATCTCTCCGACCCTGCATTGATTACCGTGGTCTCAATCAGATCACGGTCAAGAACAAGTACCCGTTGCCACTCATTTCCGAGCTGTTTGATCGCATACGAGGAGCCAAAATCTTTTCCAAGCTAGATCTGCGAGGGGCCTATAATCTAATCCGGATTCGCCGGGGTGACGAATGGAAGACGACATTTAACACCCGCGATGGGCACTACGAATACCGAGTGAGGCCTTTCGGACTGTGTAACGCTCCCGCAGTATTTCAGGAGTTCGTTAATTACATCTTCCGAGATCTCCTCTATACGTGTGTTGTAGTTTATCTCAATGATATTCTAATCTTCTCCCCAGATCTGATGACCCATCGGAGGCACGTTCGTCAACTTCTTCTGCGACTAAGAGAGAATCGCTTGTATGCCAAGTTAGAGAAATGCACCTTTGAAAAGAGGTCTCTGCCCTTCCTGGGCTATGTCATCTCGGATCAAGACCTTAAGATGGACCCTGAGAAGCTAAAGTCTGTCCTGGAATGGCCACGTCCTCAAGGCCTAAGGGCCATACAGCGGTTCCTTGGTTTCGCCAATTTCTACCGGCAGTTTATTCCGAACTTTTCTTCTCTGACGGCCCCTATCTCTACCCTTACCAAGAAGGGTGTGAACGCCAAGGTGTGGACTCCGGAGGCAGAGTCCGCATTCATTAGCCTCAAGAAAGCCTTCACTTCAGCTTCGATCCTCCATCACCCTGACATATCTCGGCAGTTCTCTCTGGAAGTGGACGCTTCCTCTGTTGGTGCAGGCGCACTTCTGTTCCAGAGGAGCTCCAAAGGAAAGGCAGTAGTGTGTGGCTACTACTCAAGACTGTTTTCCTCTGCTGAGCGCAATTATTCCATTGGAGATCGGGAGCTACTGGCTATCAAATTGGCCCTGGAGGAGTGGAGACATCTTCTGGAGGGCGCTGCTCACCCCATTCTGATCTTCACCGACCACAAGAATCTCACGTACCTTCAGTCCGCTCAAAGACTGAATCCTCGTCAAGCCAGGTGGTCACTGTTCTTCACCCGTTTCCAATTTCTGCTCCACTACCGTCCCGCTGACAAGAACGTGTCCAGATCATTCGAAACGGAAGACACGGTGGAGTCCCTTCAGACGATCATAGACCCATCCTGCGTTGTCACCGCCAATCCTCTGCAGCTTAGAAATATCCCTCCAGGGAGGACTTTTGTTCGGTTGGCAGACAGAAAAAGAATTCTCCGCTGGGGACACAGTTCTAAACTAGCTGGGCACGCCGGTGTCCATAAGACGCAGACCTGATCGCTCGTCACTTCTGGTGGCCCACGCTACCTACGGATGTTCTGGACTTTGTCTCTGCTTGCACGGTGTGTGCCTCTAACAAGGTGGCTCACAGCAAGCCTGCCGGCCTGCTTCAACCCCTGCCTGTACCCAGTGCCCCCTGGCAGCACATCGCTATGGACTTCGTCACGGACCTTCCTCTCTCAGCAGGATGCAACACCATCTGGGTGGTGGTGGACCGGTTCTCTAAGATGGCACATTTTATCCCGCTGACCGGCCTACCCTCTGCTCCTCAACTGGCAAGCTTCTTCATTCAGCACATCTTCCGCTTGCATGGCTTGCCTCTTCACATTGTGTCCGACCGGGGGGTTCAGTTTACCTCCAAGTTTTGGAGAGCCCTCTGTAAACTCCTGGATGTGAGTTTGGACTTTTCCTCTGCCTATCACCCCCAGTCCAATGGGCAAGTTGAGAGGATCAACCAGATCATGGAAAATTATCTCCGCCACTTCATCTCTTCACAGCACGATAACTGGGTACAGCTTCTACCATGGGCAGAGTTTTCTTATAATAACCACACAAGTGAGTCCACCACCTCCACTCCGTTTCACATCGTGTACAGTCAACATCCCAGAGTTCCTCTTCCAGTGTCGACTTCATCTCAGGTACCCGCTGCTGACTCTGCATATGGGGACTTCCTGCAAATCTGGCAACAGACCCGGTCCTCTATTTTACAGGCGGTAGATCGCATGAAGCGTAAGGCAGATACCAAAAGAAGAGAGCCGCCTCAGTATCTTCCTGGGACTAAAGTCTGGCTGTCCTCTCGGAACATTCGCTTGAGGGTGCCTTCATACAAGTTCGCTCCCAGGTTCCTTGGTCCCTTCGAGATCCTGCAACAAATTAACCCTGTTTCCTATAAGCTGCGGCTGCCCCCTACCCTCAGAATCCCTAACTCCTTCCATGTGTCCCTCCTGAAACCAGTGGTCCTGAACCACTACAGCAAGACCTCTAGTTCCACAGTGGCTTCCAGCAGTTCTTCTGATGTATTCGAGGTAAAGGAGATCCTGGACCGCAAGAGGGTTGGAGGAAGGACTTTCTATCTAGTGGACTGGAGAGCGTTTGGTCCTGAGGAGAGGTCCTGGGAGCCAGAAGAGAACCTCAGCGCCCCTAATCTTATTAAAAAGTTCCTCTCTCACTCTGGTCCCAAGAAGAGGGGGCGTAAGAGGGGGGATACTGTAGCGCCCATGGCCGCGGGACGTCGGGTTCACTCACCTCCCGACGCCCGCAGCCATGGATCTGTGAGCGCTGGCCTCCGTCTCCCTCCTAGGAGATGCCAGCGCTCACTTCCGCTCCGTCCGGCCGGGTCCCGTAGCACATGAAGCCAGCGCGCGCACATGAAAACAATGTTCATTGACCCACATGATTTCCTGCCCTATAAGAATGCCCCAGCCCTTCTGATCCTTGCCTGAGCGTTGTTAGTCTTTCCCTGTCTGTCTCGCAAATGGTCCCTTAGTGTCTCCCGTTCCAGCTGTTACCTGTGCCCTGTTACTGTTCCTGTATTCCGCATTGTTCCTGTGCCTACCCGTGTTCAAGTGTCATCTGCCACGTCAAGTGCCATCTGCCACGTCAAGTGCCATCTGCCACGTCAAGTGTCATCTGCCACGTCAAGTGTCATCTGCCACGTCAAGTGCCATCTGCCACGTCAAGTGTCATCTGCCACGTCAAGTGCCATCTGCCACGTCAAGTGCCAACTGCCACGTCAAGTGCCATCTGCTCATCGGATACAGCCCGCCACATCTGGCGCCACTTTCCGCACCTGCCTCCATCCGTGCTGAAGCCACAGTCACCGTCCGGACTATTTCAGGTACCTAAGCATTACTGTCTGCTATCTTGCTTTCACATAGACTGTGACCTGGTCAGCTGCCTCCCCGCTACGGCGGAGCGGCCTAGTGGGTCCACAAACCCAGTGCCCGTGACAGATTGCAGGATCAAAAATAAGCCATTTAATCCAACTCCAATAGCCAGACATTTTGGGAACGTACACAATTCCAACTGGACAGCCCTTAAAGGATGGGCCCTGTGCGTAATACATTTGGGCATCAGAAGAGGCAACTTAGATCAGGCACTTCTGCAAAAGGAAAGTGAATGGATCTTCAATATGAAAACAGTGAGTCCATTTGGACTTAATGAAAACTTTGGCTTTGGTTGCTTTCTTTAACACACTGGTAAAATATCTACATCAGTATATATTCTCTCTAGCATATTCATATTTCTTCATTAATATTTGTAAGTGTATTTGTGTATTCATTTACTATACATATACAATTTTCCAACTTTCTCGCTGTTTGATTATTACCACCTCCACAACTACAAGATTTACATGCCGTTTATTTATTTCACTTTATTTTGCTTATTTCATTCATATATCTTTTCGTTTATAATTTTTTTTTGTCTTTGGTTGTATCCTGATGGTTTTGTGGTGTCCTATTAATGAATATTGCAATTTCTAACAATTATTCTTTTGAGAACTTCATTAACAGTATACCAGTCGAGACCTAGGTCTCTGATTGGTTCTTGAGACTGTCAATCAACAAGGACCCTATTTATAGGGCGTTTTAATGGCGGCCTCTCACCCCTGGAAGAAGCCAGAATGCTGGCGAAACGCGCGTCGGGTGCTTAATCCACTATCCATTGGTGCTAACATTTGGCCAGAGCTGTCTCTGTTCAGCTCACAATAGACCACGCTATACAATACGGCTGACAGCTGTCAGCTGCTCTAGTGCGCTATACCATTTCAATTGCAGCGTGTCTCGCTGCCTAACTCAGAACAGTAGGGGCATATCTCCCTCACCTCCCGCCACGATACGGTCTGAGGCTAGTAACTCTATGTACAGTCCTCCCGGGGTAATTCAATTCACCCACGGGCTTTGACCGTAGGTGAGGTGTAGCAAGGCTGTGGGGTCTTGGTAACAGAGCCCTCACTACCCCACTCATTAATTAGGCCTACACACTGAGCCAACTGAGCGGACCTATTCACGAACCGCTCTGACAACAGACACGACCCAGTGAACGGCTGCAACTCACCGCTTCTGGGTTCATAACCAGTGGTGTTGGTAGCGTACATCACAACTGCTCTCTGCATCGCTGCTCCTCAGGCAGACAGCGGTGTGAAGGTGCGCTTGCAATCATAACTGCCCATTACAAACGCAGTAATAACGCCAGATGTGCATGTGGCCCGATCACCACTGCTCATCTAGTTATTGTAGGGCTCACTTTGACTCTAATCAGCTGCTTGCTGGTCTAACAGCGCAGTAATAATTGCAAGAACTACCTTCTAGCACAGCTTATATTCTTAGCTGATACACTTTTCGAACTGTTATTTGGACTCCACCTCATATCATCTGGAGCCACAAAAATGACAAGTTAAAAATTAAATAAAAATAAAAATATAAATAACAAATAACATATCTTTTATTTACAGTTCAGCAATGTGTGCACCACAATGAAACACCAGTGACAAGTGTAAACATTGAACATAACACTAAGTGAAATCACTTTATTTACTCAATTCTTGAGCTTTGATAACTGCCTACCATTAACGCAGCAATAACGCAGGGTGTGCATGTGGCCTACTTCATACATGCCCACACAGTTAGTGTAGGGCTATTTAATTCCACTTAGCTGACTGCTATTACCACAGTGCAGCAACCATTACACGAGCCCACTTTTCTAGCACGGACCAGTTATTTTAGCTGACACTGTTCAATTGTCAATTTGATTCCACTTTGTCTCATCCAGAGCCACAATCTTTATTCATGGTGCAGCGATACGTGCACCATAATGGAACATTAGCGGTGGTGAAGTCACTTGATATTTTACCTAGTGATATCACTCAATATAACATCAAATTTCAGGCCAAGGGTATGTGAGTTTGGGGGTCACTCACACATACCAGTTTGCACCAATGGACTTTTAATACATTTTAATGCTAATCAATAAAGGTTATTTATTAATTCCATTCTAGACCACATCTTCTCTCTTCCCCCCTTCCTGTTTAAATCTAGCTCTAACCGGTGGTGTACACCAATCTGGTCCCCCTGACCTATTTTCCCTAGTGAGACAGGTGATCTTCACCAGTTGCTATGTTTGTGTGTGTATATGTGTGTTTTTTAGAATGTATGTGTGTGTGTTTGTGTATATATGGGTGTGTTTGTGCATGTGTATATGTTTGTGTGTATATGTTTGTGTGTGTGTTTGTATATGTGTGTGTTTGTGTATATGTGTGTGTGTTTGTGTGTATATGTGTGTGTTTGTGTATATGTTTGTGTGTATGTGTTTGTGTGTTTATGTGTGTGTTTGTGTAATATATGGGTGTGTTTATATGTGTTTGTGTATATGTTTGTGTGTGTGTGTGTGTAGGTGAGTATAAGTATCAGTATTGTTCACATTGATAACATTTTTTTTATGTGGTTGCAGATTTTGATGTACCAATTGGACTACATTTTCTATTCGTTGGACTACTGCGTAGATCTACATTTTTTTTTAAATTTTAATAAAATGGTTAATGAAGGTTTTGTTGGGGATTTCTTATTTCAATAAAAAAAAATTGTCTTTGTGTTTTTTTTTCAAACTTTATTAGTGCCTAGATAATGGCAGTTGGCTGATTGACAGCGTCCATTATTAAGGCGGTACTTAGTGTTAGCCGGTGCAGAGGCTAGCACTAACCACCCATTATTACCCCGGTACCCACCACCACCAGGGGTGCTGGGAAGAGCTTGGTACGATCCAGTACCCGACCATCTGTTGTGATGGTCGTGTACTGGGGCGGCCGTAGGCTGGTATTATGAAGCTGGGAAGGGCCAAAAACGGTGGACCTTCCCACCCTTGTAATGCAAGGCTGCCACTGCTGTGTTGTATCGGGCTGGTTATAAAAAATCTCCCACGTCGTTTTTTTTTTAAAATGTAACAATAGACGTTGGGTCCCCCACATTTTTAATAACCAGCCATATACAAGGCCGCAGCAGCCTGGCATTACACGGGTGGGAGGGGCCACTGGTTTAGTACATTCCCAGGCTAATAACACTGTGTTGTTTGTGGCTGCTTATGATAAATTGGGTGGAACCCCATGTCTTTTTAATAAAAATAATAAATAAATAATTTAAAAAAATGACGTGGGGTCCCCCCCATTTTTATAACCAGCCAGATACAACACAGCAGCAGCAGCCTAGCATTACAAGGGTGGGAAGGTCCACTGTTTTTGGCCCTTCCCAGCCTCATAATACCAGCCTGCGGCCGTCCCAGAGCCCGACCATCACAACAGATGGTCGGGTACTGGATCGTACCCAGCTCTTCCCGGCACCCCTGGTGGTGGTGGGTACCGGGGTAATAATGGTGTTTAGTGTTAGCCTCTGTACCGGCTAACACTAAGCCTCCCTTAGTAATGGACCTTGTCACTCAGACAGCGGCCATTACTAAAGTGGTAGTAATAAAATTTGAAAAGAAAAGACAAAGATATAGATAAAATATTTTATTGAAATAAAGCACCCCCAACACAACCCTCATTAACCATTTTATTGTAGAAAAAAAAACCGTCATCGAAGTAGTCCTCGAAACCGACGTAGTCCAAACACCAAACCTGTAAAAAAAAAAAAAAAAATGAAATAAAACATGTCGTAGGCTTAGATTCAGTTTAATGTGTGATACTGACTGTTATACCATGTATAGAAGCCTGCCGCAAAGTTGGCTTAGATACAGGGTGCCAGCAGACAGTATCATACATGGCCATACAGACATTTATACAAACAAACATACATACATACATACATACATGCAAACATACATACATACATACATATATACAAGCATGCACATAGATACATGCAAATATACATACATGCAAACATACACACATGTATACATACATACATGCAAACTATCATACATACATACATGCATACACACACACATGAAAACATACATATATACAAACATACATGAAAACATACATATATACAAACATACATACATACATATATACAAGCAAGCACATATACATGCAAACATACAAGCATGCATAGATACATAACAAATATGCATGCATACATGCAAACATACATACATGCAAACATACATACTTGCAAGCAACCATACATACAAACATGCACATATATACATACATGACAACATACATGCAAACATACATACATGCAAACATAACTGTAACGGGAGATTCACACGAACGTTGCGTTTTTGCGCGCGCAAACAACGCAGCGTTTTGCGAGCGCAAAAACCATTTGACAGCTGCGTGTGTCATGCGTGTCTGATGCGCGGCTGCGTGATTTTCGCGCAGCCGGCATCATAGAGATGAGGCTTGTCAACGCCCGTCACTGTCCAAGGTGCTGAAAGAGCTAAATCTTTCAGCACCCTCGACAGTGAATGCCGAACACAACAGCGAAAAACCTGTAAAAAAAAAAGATAAAGTTCCTACTTACCGAGAACTTCCCGGCCGTTGCCTTGGTGACGCGTCCTTGGTGACGCGTCCTTGGTGACGCGCCTCTCGACATCGGGCCCCACCTCCCTGGATGACGCAGCAGTCCAAGTGACCGCTGCAGCCTGTGATTGGCTGCAGCCTGTGCTTGGCCTGTGATTGGCTGGAGCTGTCACTTGAACTGAAGTGTCATCCCGGGAGGTCGGACTGCAGGAAGGAGACAGGAGTTATCGGTAAGTTAGAACTTCGGTTTTTTTTACAGGTTAATGTATTTTGGGATCGCAAGTCACTGTCCATGGTGCTGAAACAGTTTAACTCTTTCAGCACCATGGACAGTGACTATCTCCTGACGTCGCGTACCGATAATTTTTTTGCCGGGATCGGCCAAAACGAGTTTGGCCGAACCCGGTGAAGTTCGGTACGCTTGTCCGGCTTCGCTCATCGCAAAGACACTCCGTTTGGATGTTCGGAAACAGAAAAGCACGTGGTGCTTTTCGGTTTTCATTCATCCTTTTCACTGCTGTTGCGCGAATCACGCTCGTCCCACGGAAGTGCTTCCGTGTGGTGCGCGTGATTTTCACGCACCCATTGACTTCAATGGGTGCGTGATGCGTGAAATACGCAGAGTTATTGAACCTGTCGCGCTTTTTGCGCAGCAGACAAACGCTGCGCAAAAAGCACGGACTGTCTGTACTGCCCCATAGACTTGTATTGTCCATGCGTGCCGCGTGAAAACCACGCGGCCCGCACGGACCGAATACACGCTCGTGTGAATCCCCCCTAACTGTGGCAGATTTTATATAGGTAAAACTATCCGACCTATGTATATTAGATTTCGTGAACACATTAGATCACTAGTCACAAGTGAGGGCTGTCCTAGATTGATACAGCATATGCAGGAGGAACATAAAGGTAATGCAAGATGCATTTTGTGGGCATAGTTCACATTAAACCGTTATTGGCTGGAGGAGACAGGCACCGAGTTTTATTACAGAAAGAGGCTGAAATCATCTCACAGACAGGGGCACTAGGACCTCTCTGTTCCACCGCATTATATATTGTGTATTTCCCTGTCTTCTAATAATTTGTTGCATAACGTTTTGTATTGCTATGTGGATAAAAAGGCAGGTAGAGGAAGTGACGCCAAGGCCTTGAGAAAGCGTGTACGCACGTGAAACGGCCGTAGGCTTAATTCCACATCCTGACCGAGATCCAGAAATAAAGAAGTTTGTTGCAATCCGGTGAGTGCCTCGATATTTCTACTTGTCTCATTCAAGTTCCATTGTGCTGTACTGATCGATGAGCACCCCTAGGCAACGTAGCTGCTATAATCAGCAAAGATAAGAAGACCATTTTTATATGCTCCGTTCATACCAGTGATTCTGGTTCAGCAGTGCCAGCCGTTTTTTCCTTCTATTCAAGCAATATTCAGTGTTACATGGGCTAGAGCACGTTGGAATAACCAGTTATGGATAAAAATCCAGTTGATTTTGAGCAGTCTATGGTTTCTTTGGATTCAGCAGCATTGATCGCGGGTCGCACGGATGTGGATGCGTTTTTTACACAATGCAATCTCAAAGATGAGTTGCAGGTGATGGGCACAAAAGCCCTTGAGAACAAGGTTATGTTCCTGTCTGAAAAAGAGGTGAAGTTGTTCTGGACTGTCAATTCCTTACAATCTTATAAAGAGTGTAACAGATCGCCTAGAGGATTACGCATATATAAAGAGATCTCACAATATCAGGAGGATGTGGAATTTGCTACACAGTGGAAACAGCTGCATATACAGCATTCATTGAATTTAACAGCACTAATATTGACCCGCACTGAAAAAGAATATGCATCAATCAAGGAAGAGTTGGGAAAAGCAAAATTAGAATTAAAAATTAGACTCACAGAAACACAGTTTCAAATGTTCATCAAAAAAGTTGACAACAGGATCATTCCGGTCCAATCAGAAACCAAGGAACGAAAAAAGGATACATTTATTCGTGATAAAGGGGACTTTGATTCCGGTCACATCTTCAATTGGGGCAATCGGAGAAATCGCAAGTTTAAATCCAAGAGAATCCAATATAGATCTTCTGATTACTGGACCACAGATTCAGGATCCGACTCGAGCCATGGAGAAGAAGTGACCAGATATGGTCCGTTGATGGACAGTTCCATCAGTCCTGTGACTGAGGGAAACAACAACCCTTTAGGCGACACACCCGTAGTGGGCGCCAAAGGCAGAAGAGGCAAGAACGCCGGTGTCAAAAGAAAGCAGGTCTCCTGGAGACTAGAGATGAGCGAACCGGGACAACCGAACCCGGTTTCGGTCCGAACTTCCGGTAAAGTTCGGTTCGCAGCGAATCCGAACTTCACCGGGTTCGGCCGAACCCGTTTTGACCGAACCCGGTCAAAAACATTATACAAATCGGCAGCCACTTATCTCTATCAATCACTGATAGAGAAAAGAGGCTGCTGATTAAAAATAAAATAAAAAGCATTTCATACGTACCCGGTCGTTGTCTTGTTGACGAGTCCCTCTTCTTCCACCAGTCCGACCTTTTCTGACGCGGCAGCCTGTGATTGGCTGCAGAGGCCTCTGCAGCCTGTGATTGGCTGCAGAGGCCGCGGCAGCCTGTGATTGGCTGCAGCGCTCACATGGGCTGCATCGTCATCAAGGAATGTCGGGCCGGATGTCGAGAGGGACGCGTCACCAAGGCAACGGCCAGGAGACCGGACTGGAGGAAGCAGAAAGTTCTCGGTAAGTATGAACGTCTTTTTTTTTACAGGTACTGTGATCGGTAGTCACTGTCCAGGGTACTGAAACAGTTACTGCCGATCAGTTAACTCTTTCAACACCCTGGACAGTGACTATTTAGGGTATGTGCACACACACTAATTACGTCCGTAAATGACGGACGTATTTCGGCCGCAAGTACCGGACCGAACACAGTGCAGGGAGCCGGGCTCCTAGCATCATAGTTATGTACGATGCTAGGAGTCCCTGCCTCTCTGCAGGACAACTGTCCCGTACTGTAATCATGTTTTCAGTACGGGACAGTAGTTCCACGGAGAGGCAGGGACTCCTAGCATCGTACATAAATATGATGCTAGGAGCCCGGCTCCCTGCAGGGTGTTCGGTCCGGTACTTGCGGCCGAAATACGTCCGTCAATTACGGACGTAATTAGTGTGTGTGCACATACCCTTACTGACGTCGCCTAGCAACGCTGCCGTAATGACGGGTGCACACATGTAGCCACCCGTCATTACGGGGCCTCATGCACACGACCATAAAAACACCCGTTATCACGGGTCGTAATTACGACCCGAAATAGCGGGCCCATAGACTTCTGTTAGCCACGGGTACCTTCCCGTTTTCTCACGGGAAGGTGCCCGTGCCGTTAAAAAGATAGAACATGTTCTATTTTTTTATTTTACGGGCCGTGCTCGTAATTACGACTCGTAACTACGAGCACGGCCGGCCGGCCACGGGCAGCCGGCCGCTTTTGCGAACCGTGCTGTCATTATAATTATAGCAGCACGGCCCTTAAAATAGAAAAATAGAACATGTTCTATTTTTTTAACGGCACGGGCACCTTCCCGTGAGAATACGGAAAGGTACCCGTGGGTAACAGAAGTCTATGAGCCCGTTATTGCGTAATAACGGGTGTTTTTACGGTCGTGTGCATGATGGGAGCACGGCTCGGAAAAACGAACGGCTGCCCGTGCTCATCTCCTGAAATAATCTGTGCTGCCTTAAACTCTGTGGACAGGTCAGGATCCTGTTTCTTTTAAATGCTGCTAGGGAACCCGCTCGATCCACTATATAAGGCTACGCTACAGTGCAGCATTTAAAAGAAACAGGATCCTGACCTGTCCACAGAGTTTAAGGCAGCACAGAGTATTTCAGGAGATGAGCGTGCAGATTCAGTGCTGTTGTGAACTCTGCTCTTACCATTACGTAGCTCTCAGTCTGTTATCTCTCCTCCACTCCTGTCCTCAAGAACACCTTCACATGATTGGCAAGTCACCACGTAATGGTAAGAGCAGAGTTCACAGCAGCACAGAGTATTTCAGGAGATGAGCGTGCGGATCTTGTGCGTGGTGGTGACTTGCCAATCATGTGAACGTGTTATAGAGGACAGGAGTGGAGGAGATGTAACAGACTTAGCTACGTAATGGTAAGAACAGAGTTCACAGCAGCACAGAGTATTTCAGGAGAGGAGCGTGCAGATTCAGTGCTGCTGTGAACTCTGCTCTTACCATTACGTAGCTCTCAGTCTGTTACCTCTCCTCCACTCCTGTCCTCAATAACACCTTCACATGATTGGCAAGTCACCACCCCGCACAAGATCTGCACGCTCATCTCCTGAAATACTCTGTGCTGCTGTGAACTCTGCTCTTACCATTACGTGGTGACTTGCCAATCATGTGAAGGTGTTCTGGAGGACAGGAGTGGAGGAGAGGTAACAGACTGAGAGCTACGTAATGGTAAGAGCAGAGTTCGCAGCAGCACTGAATCTGCACGCTCATCTCCTGAAATACTCTGTGCTGCCTTAAACTCTATGGACAGGTCAGGATCCTGTTTCTTTTAAATGCTGCACTGTAGCGCAGCCTTATATAGTGGATCGAGCGGGTTCCCCAGCAGCATTTAAAAGAAACCGTGTTTGTGTATGTGTGTGTTTGTGTATATATGTGTGTTTGGGTATGTGACTTTGTCTGTTTTTGTTTTTATATGTGTGTGTGTATATATGGGTGTGTTTGTGTATATGTGTTTTGTGTATATGTTTGTGTATATATGGGTGTATTTGTGTATATGTTTGTGTGTAGATGTTTGTGTGTGTTTTTGTGAGTGTGTGTTTGTGTGTATATATGGGTGTGTTTGTGTATATGTGTTTGTGTATATGTGTGTTTGGGTATGTGTGTTTTTGTTTGTATATGTGTTTGTGTATATGTGTTCGTGTATGTGTGTATAACTGTGTGTGTGTGTGTGTTTGGATATGTGTGTTTTTGTTTGTATATGTGTGAGTTCGTGTATATGTGTGTGTTTGTCTGTTTATGTGTGTGTGTGTGTGTTTGTATATCTTGTTGTGTTTGTGTATATATGTGTGTGTCTGTGTATGGTTGTTTGTTTGTGTGTGCGTGTATATATGTGTATAGGTGAGTAGAAGTATTGGTATTGTTCACATTGATAACTGTTTTTTTTTATGTTGTTGCAGATTTTGATGTACCGATAGGACTACATCTTCGATTCGTTGGACTACTGCGTAGATCTGCGTTTTTTCAAATTTTAATAAAATGGTTAACGAGGGTTTTGTTGGGGATTTCTTATTTCAATAAAAAAGAATTGTCTTTGTGTTTTTTTTTCAAACTTTATTAGTGCCTAGATAATGGCAGTTGGCTGATTGACAGCGTCCATTATTAAGGCGGTACTTAGTGTTAGCCGGTGCAGAGGCTAGCACTAACCACCCATTATTACCCCGGTACCCACCACCACCAGGGGTGCCGGGAAGAGCTTGGTACGATCCAGTACCCGACCATCTGTTGTGATGGTCGGGTACTGGGGCGGCCGTAGGCTGGTATTATGAGGCTGGGAAGGGCCAAAATCAGTGGACCTTCCCACCCTTGTAATGCTAGGCTGCTGCTGCTGTGTTGTATCGGGCTGGTTATAAAAATGGTGGGGACCCCCACGTCGTTTTTTTTTGGGAATTTAACAAATTTAGCAATAGACGGGTCCCCCACATTTTTAATAACCAGCCATATACAAGGCCGCAGCAGTCTGGCATTACATGGGTGGGAAGGGCCACTGGTTTTGTCCATTCCCAGGCTAATAACACTGTGTTGTATGTGGCTGGTTATGATAAATTGGGTGGAACCCCATGTCTTTTTAAAAAAAAAAATGTAAATAAATAAATAATTTAAAAAAATGACGTGGGGTCCCCCCCACTTTTATAACCAGCCAGATACAACACAGCAGCAGCAGCCTAGCATTACAAGGGTGGGAAGGTCCACTGTTTTTGGCCCTTCCCAGCCTCATAATACCAGCCTGCGGCCGCCCCAGAGCCCGACCATCACAACAGATGGTCGGGTACTGGATCGTACCTGGCTCTTCCCGGCACCCCTGGTGGTTTTGGGTACCGGGGTAATAATGGTGGTTAGTGTTAGCCTCTGCACCGGCTAACACTAAGCCTCGCATTAGTAATGGATGTTGTCACTCAGACAGCGGCCATTACTAAAGTGGTAATAATAAAATTTGAAAAGAAAAAGACAAAGATATAGATAAAATATTTTATTGAAATAAAGCACCCCCAACACAACCCTCATTAACCATTTTATTGTAGAAAAAAAAACGTCATCTAAGTAGTCCTCGAAACCGACGTAGTCCAAACACCAAACCTGTAAAAAAAAAAAATAATGAAATAAAACATGTCGTAGGCTTAGATTCAGTTTAATGTGTGATACTGACTGTTATACCATGTATAGAAGCCTCCCGTGAAGTTGACTTAGATACAGGGCGCCAGCAGACAGTATCATACATGGCCATACATACATATATACAAACATACATACATATATACAAGCATGCACATATATACATGCAAATATACATACATGCAAACATACACACATATATACATGCAAACTATCATACATACATGCATACGCACACACATGAAAACATACATACATACAAACAAACATGCAAAGATACATACATACATATATACAAGCATGCACAAATATACATGCAAACATAAATACATGCAAACATAATTACATACATGCACATATATATAAACATACATGCAAACATACATGCAAAAATAAAAACATGCAAACATACATACATGCACATATATACATACATACATACATGACAACATACATACAAACATACATGACAACATACATACATGCAAACATACATACATGCAAACATACATACACACATGCAAACATATATACATGCAAATATACATACAAACATGCACATGTATACATACATGCCAACATACATGCAAACATACATGCACATATATACATACATACATGACAATATACACACATGCACATATATACATACATGCCAACATACATGCACATATATACATACATGACAACATACATACATGACAACATACATATATATATACACACATGCAAATATACATACAAACATGCATACATACATGCAAACATACATTCATGCAAACACACATACATGCAAACATACATACATACATACATACAAATATACATACACACATGCACATATATACATACATGCCAACATACATGCACATATATACATACATGACAACATACATACATGACAACATACATATATATATACACACATGCAAATATACATACAAACATGCATACATACATGCAAACATACATTCATGCAAACACACATACATGCAAACATACATACATACATACATACAAATATACATACACACATGCACATATATACATACATGACAACATACATACATGACAACATACATGCAAAAATACATACATGCAAACATACATGCAAATATATACATGCAAATATACATACAAACATGCACATATATACATACATGCCAACATACATGCACAGATATACATACATACATACATGACAACATACATACATGCCAACATACATACATACATACATACATACATACATACATGCCAACATACATACATGCCAACATACATACATGCCAAAAAATAATAATAATACGTTCATACTTACTTTCCTCCTGTCCGGCCTCCAGCGATGACGTTTCATTCATGTCGCCGCTGCAGCCTGTGATTGGCTGCAGAGGCGGTCACGTGGGATGAAGCGTCATCCTGACGTGCGTGACCGCCACTACAGCCTGTGATTGGCTGCAGCGGCGAAAGGGATGAAACGTCATCGCTGGAGGCCGGACAGGAGGAAAGTAAGTACGAACGTATAATTTTTATTTTTTTATTACATTTAAATGGTATTTTCCGCGCGCCGAGCATGTACTGTGAAGGTTGCTGAAAGAGTTAGTGCAGCCAATTAACTCTATCAGCACCCCGGACAGTAGCATGCTCGGCGCACGTAAGTGACAGGTTCGGTCAGAACTAGTTCGGTCCGAACCGAACTTTTTTGTGAAATTCGGCGAACTAGCCGAACCGAACTTTTGATAAGTTCGCTCATCTCTACTGGAGACAATAGGAGATTGTGCCTCTAATGACACCACAGTTGTATATGATCGAGATGTACTTCAATCTACCAATGAGGTCACTGTGATTAATCTTTCTGATCTCACACTGACCCCAGATTGCATTTCTCTGCTCTCTAAGGGTTTCAATTATTGCATTAATTCCGAATTTGATTTCACTAAATTTGAAATAGATCTTTATAAATCAATACGTAAAATTAATTTACATAGGATGTTCTCTAATAACATCTCAACTAGAATAGCTCCCATTGGGGAAAGGAAGGTCACTGTTGGTACCTTAGGCTTCAGCCTAAGTGATAATTTTTCCGCTGAAGAAAAAAAGATGTTACACATACTGATGGATGTTCCATTAGATGAAACAGAGTGTGACCTACAGTTACAGGATACTGAGAGATTTCAGGGGGGAACACCATCCACTTTCAATCCTCCCTTGCCTGCCGGTACACAATTGGACTTATTTCAAAAAGAAGTAATAAGTGATGTGAAATGTCTGATTTACCCATCAGCTATTCATAACCTATCAGTAGGAGAAAGAAAAGCTTTAAAATGGTTAAGTTCCAATAAAAATGTCATACTAAAAGAGAGTATTATATACAGGAAGCTCACCGTCAGTTAGATGATGATAGGATTTATGAGATTCTAAAACAAGAACCGACATCGTTGTACTTACGGTTATTAAGGTCATTATTAAGAAAGGGGGTTGAGGGTGTTTTTTTCTCAGAGAAATTTGCAGAGAAATTAATTATACCATTCCCAAAAAGACCATACTGGTATTTTATTCCAAAAGTACATAAATCAATTGAAGTCCCTCCTGGGCGTCCAATTATAGCAGGAATTGGGTCAGTTACTGAGCCACTTTCACGCTATTTGGACTGGGTTATGCGCCCACTATTAAAAAATATTCCTTCATATCTACAGGATACTCAGGATTTTCTATCCATTCTGATGGGTTTTGGTTGGCAGCAGGATTTTAAATTAGCTACTATTGACGTCGAGAACCTATACACCCGCATTCCACAGGATGCGGGTGTACAGGCAGTCAGACATCAATTGCAGCACACAACAGGTGACCCCACATTTATTGACTTTATTTGTGAAGCTTTACTGTATGTGTTGGGTCATAATTCTTTTCAATTTGATGATATTTGGTACCGCCAAAAGTCAGGAACGGCGATGGGTACACCAGTGGCCCCAACCTTCGCCAATTTATTTTTGGCAGATTTTGAGGAAACAATGATTTATAATTTTTCTAATCCTTATGCTATATATTTACAGTTATATCTGCGCTATATAGATGATATATTTATAGTGTGGTCTGGAACTCAGGAACAATTCTTAGAATTTGTTCAGTAATTAAATAAAAATAGCATGAATATGAGTTTTACACATAAGTTTGGTGATCAGGAAATCGAATTTCTGGACGTATATGTGACGATAGAGGAGGGTGAGATACAAACAAAAGGATATCGAAAACCCACAGCTACTAATACACTTTTACGCTATGATAGTTATCATCCTAAACATGTAACTCAATCTTTACCATATGCTCAATTTCTACGTTTAAGAAGAATTAATAGCAGTGATGTGATATTCCTTGAACAGGCAGATGAAATGAGAAAAAGGTTAGAAATTCGTGGCTATCCCTCTAGATTGGTAGAAGAAGCTTTAAAGAAAGCTAGTAACAATAAACAGTCATCTCTATTACAACACAATACAAAGGGAAAGAAAAAATTCTATGCAAAAGAAGATAAAAGGTTTGTGTTATCCTTTGGTCACAGTCCAATGAGCGATGTTATCCGCATGAGCATTAGAAAAAATTGGTATCTCGTAGAAAATGATCCTTTATTAATGGAAGTTGCAGTTAGGAAACCAATAATTTATTTCCGTAGATGCAAGAATTTGAAGGACATATAGTTAGAGGTCGCTTTTCCCAAAAAGAGAAGGGAAAGGACAATTGGTTATCAGCCATAGGACCAAAAGGTAATCACAAATGTGGACAGTGCAATTATTGCAACTCCATCATTCACACCAGGAACCTTAATTTAGGGGGCTGTGCGTTTGAAATTAATGAGCTGATAACATGCAGAACTCGATATGTCGTATATGCTATTGTCTGTAACTGTGGCAGATTTTATATAGGTAAAACTATCCGACCTATGTATATTAGATTTCGTGAACACATTAGATCACTAGTCACAAGTGAGGGCTGTCCTAGATTGATACAGCATATGCAGGAGGAACATAAAGGTAATGCAAGATGCATGCGTTTTGTGGGCATAGATCACATTAAACCGTTATTGGCTGGAGGAGACAGGCACCGAGTTTTATTACAGAAAGAGGCTGAAATCATCTCACAGACAGGGGCACCAGGACCTCTCGGCCTTAATGACCGGAATGATCTTAGTGCCTTTCTAACATAAAAGAACCTTGTTGTTTTTAAACATAATGAATAAATAGTAACATATTGTTACTTCATTTTGATATAACATTATGTACTGTTCCACCGCATTATATATTGTGTATTTCCCTGTCTTCTAATAATTTGTTGCATAACGTTTTGTATTGCTATGTGGATAAAAAGGCAGGTAGAGGAAGTGACGCCAAGGCCTTGAGAAAGCGTGTACGCACGTGAAACGGCCGTAGGCTTAATTCCACATCCTGACCGAGATCCAGAAATAAAGAAGTTTGTTGCAATCTGGTGAGTGCCTCGATATTTCTACTTATTTCATTCAAGTTCCATTGTGCTGTACTGATCGATGAGCACCCCTAGGCAACGTAGCTGCTATAATCAGCAAAGATAAGAAGACCATTTTTATATGCTCCGTTCATACCAGTGATTCTGGTTCAGCAGTGCCAGCCGTTTTTTCCTTCTATTCAAGCAATACATACATGCAAACATACATGCACATATACACATACAAACATGACAATATACATACATGAAAACATACACACAAGCAAACATACACATGCAAACATACATACATACATACATACATGCAAATATACATACATGCAAACATACATACAAACATACATACATGCAAACATATATACATTCAAACATACATGTGGGCTCTGTGGGCTTGAAAAAACAAGTGGTTTGTATATCAAGTGGAGTTCCAAAAACCAGATTGACTTACTGTGTTGTGTGTGACAAAGTGGGGGGCCATTGTATGTGATATATGTATTGATTGCTTGCTTGCTAAAAAGTTTGCAAAAGTGACCTAATTTAAAACCATTTTTTCTTTGCAGCTTACTTCCTGCTGAGCAGCTGACTAGGGGGAGGGGTTAGCTGGTCCCAGGTGGTATAAATCAGGCCTCAGTACTCTGTAGAGCCTGCTCTGTGGGCTTGAAAAAACAAGTGGTTTGTATATCAAGTGGAGTTCCAAAAACCGGATTGACTTACTGTGTTGTGTGTGACAAAGTGGGGGGCCATTGTATGTGATATATGTATTGATTGCTTGCTTGCTAAAAAGTTAGCAAAAGTGACCTAATTTAAAACCATTTTTTCTTTGCAGCTTACTTCCTGCTGAGCAGCTGACTAGGGGGAGGGGTTAGCTGGTCCCAGGTGGTATAAATCAGGCCTCAGTACTCTGTAGAGCCTGCTCTGTGGGCTTGAAAAAACAAGTGGTTTGTATATCAAGTGGAGTTCCAAAAACCGGATTGACTTACTGTGTTGTGTGTGACAAAGTGGGGGGCCATTGTATGTGATATATGTATTGATTGCTTGCTTGCTAAAAAGTTAGCAAAAGTGACCTAATTTAAAACCATTTTTTCTTTGCAGCTTACTTCCTGCTGAGCAGCTGACTAGGGGGAGGGGTTAGCTGGTCCCAGGTGGTATAAATCAGGCCTCAGTACTCTGTAGAGCCTGCTCTGTGGGCTTGAAAAAACAAGTGGTTTGTATATCAAGTGGAGTTCCAAAAACCGGAGTTGAAAAGAGGAGTTAAGCCCCAGTAAGTACTCTTCTTCTTTTTGCATTAACAACTGTTTGCTGTTTTTTTGTAACTGGGATAATGGCCAGCAAGATTGGAGGTTTTCTTCAGTGCACAGTTTGCCATATGTATGCACGTCTGGAGCCAGAGTTCCAGGGTGAATATCTCTGTGGCAGATGTGAGCATGTTGGTCACCTGGAAGCTCGTATTAGAGATCTGGAGGATCAAAATGCAACACTGAGGGCAATAGACAATCTTGAGCGAAGCATGCTGCTCACGGAGCATGCAGTTAGTGGGTTAGAACTGGAGGGTGAAGACATGGGTGAGTAGGATCAGGTAAGTAGCTGGGTTAATGTAGTTAGGGGCAGTAGAAAGGGGTCAAAGAAAAGGAAGGCCGATCCGGTTTCTGACATTCCAACCAAAATTGCCAAGTTGGGTGATGATGCGAGGGTGTCGGTCTCAGAAATGGCAGCCCTAGTGGATACTGATCTCCCTAACAGCCGGGAGAACAGCCCATCTAGTAGTCGGCGGGATGGTAATGCAGGTAAGCCAAGACAATTGATAGTTGTAGGGGATTCTATATTCAGGAAGACGGATAGAATAATTTGTCGCCAAGACCACCTCAACCGAATGGTTTGCTGTCTCCCTGGTGCCAGGGTTCGGCATGTGGTGGAACGGGTGGATAAATTACTGGGAGGGGCTGGCGATGATCCAGCTGTCGTGGTCCATGTCGGTACCAACGACAGAATAAATGGTAGGTGGAGGAGCCTTAAGAATAATTTTAAAGAACTAGGCTACAAGCTGAAGGGAAGGACCTCCAAGGTTGTATTCTCAGGAATATTGCCTGTGCCATGCACATCACAGGAAAGACAGCGGCAGCTCAGGGAGTTAAATGCATGGCTTAAGTCTTGGTGTAGAAGAGAAGGATTTGGGTTCCTAGAGCACTGGGCTGACTTTTCATTGGGGTACAAACTGTATTCTGCAGATGATTTGCACCTAAATGGAAGGGGGTCCGCTGTGCTGGGGGAGAGAATTCTAGCTGGGGTGGTGGAGTATTTAAACTAGGGCTGAGGAGGGAGGTCAATGTAGAAAAAAAAGGAGTAGCCAGGTTAGAGAGGGATCAGACTATATTGGTGGGGGGAGAAACAGAATGTGGGGAGAGGACTAGGCAACAAGATAAGGAGATCCTTTCGTTACAAAACAGCAGTGTAAATAAAAATGTCCAAATAATGTCAAATCACATTTCTGATAATAAAAGTGAGAAACTGAAAGGCAAGTTAAAGTGTATGTTCACAAATGCCAGAAGTCTAGCAAGCAAAATGGGGGAGCTGGAGGCCTTGGTACTGGAAGAAAATATAGATATAGTTGGTGTTGCTGAAACATGGCTGGACTCTTCACATGACTGGGCTGTAAATCTACAGGGTTTTACACTGTTTCGGAAAGACAGGACAAATAGGAAAGGTGGTAGTGTATGTCTGTATGTGAGAAATGATATGAAGGCGAGTGTGAAAGAGACAATAGTGGGTGAATACTGTGAGGAGGTTGAAACCTTGTGGGTGGAACTAGAAAGGGAGGTAAACACTGAAAAAATTACTTTTGGTGTGATCTATAGACCCCCCAATATAATTGAGGAGATGGAAGGTCAGCTATATAAACAGATGGAGCGGGCTGCACAGGCGGGTACTGTACTGATAATGGGAGATTTTAATTTCCGGGATATTAATAGGTGTCATGGTTCAGCTTCAACTGCAAAGGGGAGACATTTTCTCAACCTGTTGCAGGAAAATTTTATGGACCAGTTTGTGGAAGACCCAACTAGAGGTGAAGCTCTGTTGGATCTGGTCATTTCTAATAATGCAGATCTTGTTGGGAATGTCAATGTTCGTGAAAACCTCGGTAACAGTGATCATAATATAGTTAAATTTTACCTATACTGTAAAAAACAAACGCAGGCTGGGAGGGCAAAAACATTTAATTTTAAGAAAGCCAAATTCCCCGGGATGAGGGCTGCAATTCAGGATATAGACTGGGAAGAACTAATGTCATATAATGGGACAAATGATAAATGGGAGATTTTCAAATCTACTTTGAGTTATTATAATGCAAAATTTATTCCTATAGGTAACAAGTATAAACGACTCAAATTAAATCCCACATGGCTTACACCTTCTGTGAAAGGGGCAATACATGACCAAAAAAGGGCATTTAAAAAATACAAATCTGAGGGTACATCTGCAGCCTTTGTAAAATATAAAGAGCTTAATCAAATCTGTAAAAAGATAATATAATTAGCAAAAATACAAAATGAAAGGCAGGTGGCCAAGGATAGTAAAACAAATCCCAAAAAAATTCTTCAAATGCTAAAAAGCCAAGGTCTGAACATGTAGGACCCCTAGATAATGGTAATGGGGAGTTGGTCACAGGGGATCAAGAGAAGGCAGAGTTACTAAGTGGGTTCTTTAGCTCTGTATATACAACTGAAGAAAGAGCAGCTGATGTAGCCAGTGCTGTTAATATATCAGTTGATATACTGAATTGGTAAATTCCAATGGTAACAGGATAATTAGTATACGTTTAATATTGAAATATATGAAGTCCTGCCTAAATAAACGTTTAAAATGTCTTTATTAATTAGTATTTAAAATTCACTGATCTTAAATTACCCTCAACAAAAAATCCCCCTATGAATGATAATACGTTACTTGATGTGTTCTTGAAAGTGGTCACGGACCAACTTGCGAAATTAGAGCCAAATGGGAACTGTGATTTCAATTTATCATTGGAGGAGGTATCAGCCCTTCAGACCCTTGAAAATGACTCTGAGATAGTTATCAAGTCTTCAGACAAATGTGGCAATGTGGTGATTCTTGATCGTAGCCACTATGTCACCATGTGTATGAACATTCTGAAAGACAAATGCTGTTATCAGGTTCTTACTAACAACCCTACACAAAAATTTCTGGTCGAGCTCAGAGGTATTCTACTTGAGGCCAAACAGACCAAGATTATTAATGATACGGAATTTACCTTTATACTAGGGACTTGCCCACAAGTGGCGACTTTTTATAGTCTTCCCAAGGTACATAAGGGACTCCATCCCCTTAAAGGTCGTCCTATCGTTTCTGGCATCGGGAGTATTTCACAAAATGGCAGCGTTTACGTTGACAAAATACTCAGACCATTTGTTATGGCACTTCCATCGTATGTACGTGATACGATGGAGGTGCTTAGAAAACTTCAAGGCATTAAAGTGGAACCCAATGTTTTCCTGGCAAGTCTGGATGTGGAGGCTCTTTACAGCTCCATCCCTCATGCTATGGGCTGCCGAGCAGTGGAGTACTTCCTTCAGGACAGAGGAATCCAATTCCATGCCCACAATCAATTTGTTATAAAATTACTGTGATATGTCCTGGAGCATAATTTTTTCCTTTTTGAGCAAAGGATCTTCCACCAGCTCAGAGGAGTAGCAATGGGAAGCCCATGTGCTCCTACTTATGCTAACCTATATCTGGGCTGGTGGGAAAAGGAATTTGTATTCAGTGATGGGATGGAGAAATACACATCGCATATTGAACTATGGCTAAGATTCATTGATGATGTGTTGATTCTTTGGTCAGGAACTGCTGCTGAATTTAAGGAGTTTGTGTCTGTGTTAAACATCAATGACATAGGTCTCTTCTTCACGTCAGAAATACAGGAGCAACACATTACTTTCCTGGATGTTAAAATTGAAAAAAACAGAGATGGGTTATCTGCGAACGAATATGTACAGAAAAGACACCGCAACTAATAATCTGCTTAGATGGGATAGCTGGCATCCTGTCCCACTTAAGAAAGGCATACCTAAGGGGCAATACATTAGGGCAAGACGTAACTGTACCACAATTTCGGATTTCAAATCCTCAGCTAATGGTCTGAGAGACAGATTTGTGCGGAGAGGGTATCCGAATCATGTACTGAAAACTGCATATCAACACGCTATGGGTGCTAACAGAGACAGCTTGTTAAACCCCAAAACACGTCCAATACAGGAGGAGACAATTAGAGTGATAGGTACCTATGATGCTGCACATCATGAGGTCAGGAGAATACTTACCCTCTACTGGGATATCCTCAAATCGGACCCAGATGTAGGCAACCTGGTAGGTGACAGACCACTGATTACCTTCAAAAGAGGTCGGAATATTAAAGATAGGCTAGTTCATAGCCATCTTGAAGTAAAAAATACTACCTGGCTGTCATCTAACACGAAAGGGACGTTTAAATGTGGCAGATGCAAAGCCTGCTGCTCCATTCTTAGTACCCGTAAATTTGCAAGTACAACCACAGGCGAAAAACTTTTACACGAGATCCTTTATCAATTGCTTGACTAAGGGAGTAGTGTATCTTATCACCTGTGTCTGTGGTATCCAGTATGTTGGAAAGACTAGACGCGGATTTAGACGGAGGATTAGAGATCACATTTGTGACATAAATAGGAAGGAAGATACCTCTGTCTCTAGACATGTATGGGAGCATCATTCTGGTGATTCCACTGTCCTGAAATTCCAGGGGATGGAAAACATTGTGCCACCAACCAGAGGAGGTGATTGGGATAAAAAAAATCCTCCAGAAGGAAGCCCAATGGATATTCAGAATGAAAACAGTTAGTCCATCTGGACTTAATGAATATCTGTCCTTTCTTTCCTTCCTTTAGTTCTCTTACACGTCTATGCCAGCAATAACATCGTTAGTCGCTCATCTACAACAATGTATTAAATACAGCTTGGTCTTTTGCGAGCGATGTATACTCCCAATAATAATAATAAAAAAAAAGAAGTAAAAAAAAGAAAAAAAATTCTAATTGTATTTTTTTTTTTTTTCCATTTACCCATCCCACGTGCACCCTTCATTTATTGTGTATATAAGAAATGGTCATCAGCTTCAAATTGTAGGTGACTACCGCCACATTTACATAGTCAGTCTGCTCTATGCTTGGCACATATTCACACCTACCCGTTTATTTATCAAACGTACGCATAAACCGCCTGTATTCCCCTAGTAACTACTGATGCTTTATGCATCTACCTGATTGGCGTCCATGTTACCATGGGCAGGCCCGATCGGTGGGCGTTACTTATACGCTGTGATACACCGATTGGCTATGTCCGTTCCATTCCGCCCATCTGTTAGGCGGGGCTAGCTGTATAAATCTTGTGAGAGTCTCTGGCGCGAGTCAGACCAGGCATTAGTGTCTCATTGCGCTCCTGAGAATACACGAATTCAGCAGCATAATATGTGCTGTATGGTAGCTGCTCAAACGAATATACGCAATTTACAAATACCCCTGAGGACGTTCCCCTCTGGTTCAGAGGGTTTCAGAAACGCGTTGGGAGATTGCTCAAAATTGCTAACTTGTGGCAAACAGACCACATTTATTTTTGCTAAGTTCTCTGTTCATGTTTCAATTGGTGCACCTAGCATCGGTGCCTGTGGAACATTCATATTGGACTGAGCTACTTTGTATCGTTGCGGCAAACGGACGAGTGGTGTGTATCACTACTCCTGTCGGGTGTTGTATCGACACTAAGGTGTACCAATCATCATCTTATTTTTACACCTGATCAGGGAACTGTGTCTCTGTTTTGCCAAACGCCTATTCACAGTATAAATTGGCATGAATGCCCTATTTTAAATACTAATTAATAAAGACATTTTAAACGTTTATTTAGGCAGGACTACAGATATACTGAAATGGATGAATGTAGATATGGTCCAAGCTAAATAAAATAAAATAAATGTGCACAAGGCCCCGGGACCAGATGGGTTACACCCTAGAATTCTTAAAGAGCTTAGTTCAGTTATTTCTGTCCCCCTTTTCATAATATTCAGAGAATCTCTAGTGACTGGTATAGTGCCAAGGGACTGGCGCAGCGCAAATGTGGTGCCTATTTTCAAAAAGGGCTCTAGGTCTTCCCCGGGTAATTATGACCAGTAAGCTTAACATCCATCATGGGGAAAATGTTTGAGGGGCTATTGAGGGACTATATACAGGATTATGTGACAAAAAATAGTATTATAAGTGACAGCCAGCACGGTTTTACTAAGGACAATAGTTGTCAAACTAACCTAATCTGTTTTTATGAAGAGGTAAGCAGAAGCCTAGACAGAGGGGCCGCTGTGGATTTAGTGTTTTTGGACTTTGCAAAGGCATTTGACACTGTCCCCCATAGACGCCTAATGGGTAAATTAAGGACTATAGGTTTAGAAAATATAGTTTGTAATTGGATTGAGAATTGGCTCAAGGACCGTATCCAGAGAGTTGTGGTCAATGATTCCTACTCTGAATGGTCCCCGGTAATAAGTGGTGTACCCCAGGGTTCAG
Source organism: Rhinoderma darwinii (assembly GCF_050947455.1). Classification (NCBI taxonomy): domain Eukaryota; kingdom Metazoa; phylum Chordata; class Amphibia; order Anura; family Rhinodermatidae; genus Rhinoderma; species Rhinoderma darwinii. The sequence goes on along the minus strand of NC_134696.1, from coordinate 76,364,193 downwards.
TGCTGGGACCACTATTATTCAACTTATTTATTAATGATATAGAGGATGGGATTAATAGCACTATTTCTATTTTTGCAGATGACACCAAGCTATGTAATATAGTTCAGTCTATGGAAGATGTTCATGAATTGCAAGCGGATTTAAACAAACTAAGTGTTTGGGCGTCCACTTGGCAGATGAAGTTTAATGTAGATAAATGTAAAGTTATGCATCTGGGTACCAACAACCTGCATGCATCATATGTCCTAGGGGGAGCTACACTGGCGGATTCACTTGTTGAGAAGGATCTGGGTGTACTTGTAAATCATAAACTAAATAACAGCATGCAGTGTCAATCAGCTGCTTCAAGGGCCAGCAGGATATTGTCGTGTATTAAAAGAGGCATGGACTCACGGGACAGGGATGTAATATTGCCACTTTACAAAGCATTAGTGAGGCTTCATCTAGAATATGCAGTTCAGTTCTGGGCTCCAGTTCATAGAAAGGATGCCCTGGAGTTGGAAAAAATACAAAGAAGAGCAACTAAGCTAATTAGGGGCATGGAGAATTTAAGTTATGCGAAAAAGATTAAAAGAATTAAACCTATTTAGCCTTGAAAAAAGACGACTAAGGGGGGACATGATTAATGTATATAAATATATTAATGGCACATACAAAAAAATATGGTGAAATCCTGTTCTTTGTAAAATCCCCTCAAAAAACAAGGGGGCACTCCCTCCGTCTGGAGAAAAAAAGGTTCAACCTGCAGAGGCGGCAAGCCTTCTTTACTGTGAGAACTGTGAATCTATGGAATAGCCTACCGCAGGAGCTGGTCACAGCAGGGACAGTAGATGGCTTTAAAAAAGGGTTAGATAATTTCCTAGAACAAAAAAGTATTAGCTCCTATGTGTAGAAATTTTTCCTTCCCTTTTCCCGTCCCTTGGTTGAACTTGATGGACATGTGTCTTTTTTCAGCCGTACTAACTAAGTAACTATGTAACTATGTAATACATGCAAATATACACATACATGCACATATATAGATGAAAACATACATACATGAAAACATACATACAAGAAAACATACATACATGCAAACATACATACATGCAAACATACATACATGCAAACACACATACATGAAAACACACATACATGAAAACATACATACATACATGAAAACATACATACTTGAAAACATACATACATGCAAACATACATACATGACAACATACATACATGACAACATACATACATGCAAACATACATACATACATACATACATACATGACAACATACATACATGACAACATACATACATGCAAACATACATACATAAAAACATACATACTTGAAAACATACATACATACATACATACATGCAAACATACATACATGCAAACATACATACTTGCAAGCAACCATACATACAAACATGCACATATATACATACATGACAACATACATGCAAACATTCATACATGCAAACATACATGCACATATACACATACAAACATAACAACATACATATATGAAAACATACAAACAAGCAAACATACACACAAGCAAACATACACATGCAAACATACATACATACATACATACATACATGCAAACATACATTCATGCAAACATACATACATGCAAATATACATACATACATGCAAACATACATACATACATGAAAACATACATTCAAACATACATACATGCAAATATACACATACATGCACATATACACATACAAACATGAAAACATACATACATGAAAACATACATACAAGAAAACATACATGCAAACATACATACATGCAAACATACATACATGAAAACATACATACATGAAAACATACATACATACATGCAAACATACATACATGAAAACATACATGCAAACATACATACATGCAAACATACATACATGAAAACATACATAAATGCACATATACACATACATGCACATATACACATTCAAACATGACAACATACATACATGACAACATACATACATGCAAACATACATGCACATATACACATGACAACATACATACATTACAACATACATACATGACAACATACATACATGCAAACATACATGCACATATACACATGACAACATACATCGCAACATACCTACATGCACATATACACATACATACATACATACATACATGACAACATACATACAAAAATAAACTCACCTAAGACGTTCCTACGAAGAGCTGAACGGTCCCGTCACTTTTCTTCTAATGCTCCCATTCACAATAACAGAGCGGTGGGTGCAGATGACGTAATCACGTATGCCTGATATGATTACGTCATCTGCGCCACAACGCATTGTTACTATGAATGCGAGCGGCGCCAAGAAGGAAGATGGCAAGTGACGGGACCGTTCAGAGCGCCGTTAGAACGTCTTAGGTGAGTTTATTTTTTTAATATATTTTTTGTTGTTTGCCGGGTGCTGATGCAGCACCGGTGCGGCGGGTACAAACATTACATGTAGTGACAGGGTGGGGGAGGGAAAAGTGGCTTGCCGAAACGGTGTGAATGTAGTGTAGTGTAGTGTAGTGTAGTTGACATTCACGGTAAGTTCGTCTCAATCGGGCTTACCATGCCCGCTTGAGACGAACATTCTCCCGATGCTGCTAGAACTACAGTATCTAGCAACATCGGGAGCGCGCACACTGCAGAGCAGAGCGGCTTGATTGACATCGAGCCGCTTACGCCCCTTTTTAGAAAAGATAAGCAGCACTTGCTGAGTTATCAAGAGGAAAAAAAAGGTACTTAGGAAATTAATTTTTAAAAATTTTTAACAGCAAATTTTTTTACATTCATTTCCTGCTTAGAATGTCTAAATAAAAAAAATTGAGTCAACTTGGGAATAACCCTTTAAGATAAGTATCTATATCCTTTTTAAGAATCATATTTAATTTCTCAAACTCCGGATGGGTTTTAAATTCATCTAGTTTACAGACAATCTGGGAGATTTCCACATCGAGTGTCTTAAGTTGTTCGGTTTCCTTCTCTATTATTAATTTCATGAGACTTTTGATGTGGATTAGACTTTCATTATCCCATGCGCTGCGCTGTTTCTCCTGGTTAGACAACTTGGCCTGGTTACTCTGCACAAGATCGTCTGGTTGGACGAATGAGGAGGATTACTGGAAAGTAGAATCCAGCCTAGGAAATTCTTTCTCCCGGAGAACCTCTTGGAAACGCTCCCGGAGACTCATGTCAACCCGGGAGGCGAGTAGGATTAGATCGTCCAGGGTAGATGGCAGATCGAGAACAGCCAGCTCGTCCTTAATCCTTGAAGACAGTCCCTGCCAGAATGTGGCCACCAAAGCCTCGTTGTTCCAGGTCAACTCACCAGCCAGGATACTGAACTAAATGGCATACTCATCCACAGAGAGGTCTCCCTGGTGTAGGATCAGCAGGGATGCAGCAGCCGAAGAAACTCTCCCAGGTTCCTCAAAGATCGAGCGGAAGGTCTGTAAGCCACGGGTCTCTGGTCCCTGATGTTCCCACAGAGGATTAGCCCATGTCAGGGCTTTGCCAGTAAGGAGAGAGATGATGAAGGCGATCCTGACATCATCCAAAGAGAAGGACCTGGCATGTAGTTTGAATTGGATCTGGCACTGATTCAAAAATCCCCTGCAGGACTTCAGATCTCCATCATAGCGTGGAGGTAGCGGCAGGAAGCACACAGGGGATTGGTACTGGTACAGACATGATGTGTTGCAGGAGAAACAGCAGGAATGGGTGCGGTGACGATTGTGGTTGGAGCAAGCAGCCGATGGGCGATGGCGTTCACCGACAGGAGGAGTTGGTCTTCTCGTGACTGGAGATCCTCCATCTGGGTCAGCAAAGCTTGTGTTGTCAAGGTCTTGGGTTGACCAGCGGGGTCCATGGCCTGAGCGTACTGTCACGTAGCGGGTCTGTGGACCCACTAGGACGTACCGCCGTAGCGGGGAGGCAGCTGGCCAAACAACAGAGAACCACAGCAATACAATGTCCCGCACAAGGGTAACTGGATAGTCCAGACAGTGACCGCAGCTCTGGTACAGATGGAGATGGGTGCAGCAGGTAACGCCAAACGTGGCATATGACACAGGTCGTGGCAGATGACACAGAACGTGGCGGATGGCACAGAAGCCGCAGGTTGCGTCACACGTGGCGAATTCCTCCGGACGTGGCAGATGACACAGGACGTGACACGACTCTGACACTAATAGGCACAGGAACATGAACAGCATGGGATACAGGAACAGGTAACGAGGCACGGGTAACAACTGGAACGGGAAACTCTAAGGGACCATTTGCAAGACAAACTTGGAATAACTAACAATGCTCAGGCAAGGCTCAGAAGGGCTGGGGTCTTCTTATAGACCAGGAAATCATGAGCCATTGATGATGATGGTTTCCTGATGTGCGCGCGCTGGCCCTTTAAGGCCGGACACGAGTGTTCGCGCGCACCCTACGGGACACAGCAGAAGTGAGAGCTGGCATCTCCTAGGAAGGAGATGGGGACCAGCGCTCACGGATCCATGGCTGCGGGCGTCGGGAGGTGAGTAAACCCGACGGTCCGTGGCCATGGACACTACAAAGGGGAGGGCCAAAACATATCTGCTGGAAGCAAGGGCGCCCGTATTATACCGGGACACTTCCCAGCAAAATTCCTCAAACTGCAGAGGTGCGGAGTGTGGACCTAAAGGGGGATAAGGAAGGACATTTATCAGTGCGACACTGGCATGTGCAGAAAGGATTGTGTCACAGTGTAACACACATCTATGGATTATTTTACTGTTTTTTTTAACCCAATTATTATACCTTCTGACTATAACCCTGATGTACTCTGCCCAGCTTACATATGCCCCCACATTATAAACTCAAACAAAACTACTACCAAGCAAAATCCATGCTCCAAAAGCCAAATGGTGCTCCCTTCCCTCTTAAACCTACAGCGTGCCCAAACAGTTTACTTCCACATATATGGCATTGTCATACCTGGCGAATCCTTTTAGCAATTTTTTGGATGTGTTTCTCCATTGGCACAAGCTGGGCACGACATATTTGCCACTGAAATAGCTTGGTGAGAAAAAAGACCAAAATTGGACCTATAATGGCGCTGCTAAAATGAAGTTTAAAACATCGAAGTATATAAATAAATAAATATGCTTTATTAATAGACTACGCGTTACGACATCAAACTGATGTCTTCATCAGGCCAAGCAAAATCACACTGAACGATCCAGTTCTCAGGGATCTTATTCCTGACAATCCTATTATAACCTTTAGGAGATCTCAAACTTTGGGTAACATTCTGGCACCCAGTAGACTCCGAAACAAATCCAAAACAGAGGCATCTGGGTTGCCCACATTTGTATGAACCACATGTGGGAAGCAAACTATCTCTAGAGATTTTTTGGGATTTGTTTCGGAGTCTACGGGGGCCAGAATGTTACCCAAAGTTTGAGATCTCCTAAAGGTTATAATAGGATTGTCAGGAATAAGATCCCTGAGAACTGGATCGTTCTTTAGAATGTGCCAGTGTTTTTTTAAAATTGTTCTAACCAATTTGTTACGTATGACGTCATTGCTGATCTTTGACCTGTACAGATTTGGCGGTTTTTTTCTCCTGCTTAATTCTTTGTGATGTATATAAGCTGCAATAATCAGTGTGATTTTGCTTGGCCTGATGAAGACATCAGTTAGATGTCGTAACACGTAGCCTATCTATTAATAAAGCATATTTATTTATTTATATACTTCGATGTTTTAAACTTCATTTTAGCAGCGCCGTTATAGGTCCAATTTTGGTCTTTTTTCTCACTTATTCTGGCGGTAACAATCTCTGTTCCCGGATCGGACCTTGGCAGCAGCTATTTCCATATTAACCCATGCACGCATCAGAGTTGTGCCTGACCAAGCACAACTCTTATAGGTGAGTTATACCTCACCTTTGTTTTTTTCCTTTAAACATTATTTTATCTGCACTATGGTGGCGCCGTGCATTTTTTTTCTTTTTCTTTCCTACAGATTACTGAAATAGCTTATCATATCTAGTGAAAAATTTAAATTTTTACTTTGCACCATCCGTAGTGCAATAATTTATGGAAATGTTCCATAGGGTAAAAATGCTCACTACACCCCTTAATAAATAACTTGAGGGGTGCAGTTTCCAAAATGGGGTCACTTCTCAGGGTTTCTTTTATTATTTCACATCAGAGCCCTGCAATCGTGAACCAATACTTTGTAAATCACCAAAATAGGCCTTCATTTTACATGGTATTCTTTCAATCCTGAGCACTGTCAAATGTCCAGGCAAAAGATTAGGGCCACATGTAGGGTGTTTCTAAAACCGGGAAACACATTATAATAATTAGAGAGCTGTCTTGTTATGGTGGCACAAACTGAGCACCACATATTTGTATGTCTATGGAAAAAATCATATTTTCACTCTGCAACATCGAGCGCACACTAATTTCTGCAAAACACCTCTGGGATTAACGTGCTCACTACACCCCTAGGTGAATACCTTGAGGGGTGTAGTTTCCAAAATATGGTCACTCCTGGGGTGTTTCTACTGTTTTGGTCCCACAGGGGCTTTGCAAATGCGAAATAGCGACCAGAAAGCAATCCAGCAAAATCTGCAATCCAAAAGCAAAATGGCGCTCCTTCCATTCTGAGCCCTGCCGTGTGCCCAAACAGCAGTTTATGACCACATATGGGGTATTGCCATACTCGGGAGAAATTGCTTTACAATTGTTGTGTTTCTTTTTTATCTTTATATTTTGAGAAAATGATAGATTTTGAGCTAAATCTACGTCTTATAGAAGAAAAGGGATTGTTTTTATTTTCACTGCCCAATTCTAATAAATTGCTCACTACACCCCTAGATGAATTATTCAAGGGTGCAGTTTCCTAAATGGAGTCACTTTTTGGGCGTTTTCATTGTTTTGTCCCCTCAGGGCCTTTGCAAATGAGACATGGCCTTCGCAAACCATTCCTGCTAAATTTGAGCTTTAAAATACAAATGGAGCTCCTTCCCTTTTAAGCCCTGCTGTGTGTCCAAAGAGCCATTTATGTGGGGGTATTGCTTTACTCGGGAGAAATTGCTTTACAAATTTTGTGGTGATTTTTCTCCTTTAGTCCTCATGTAAATGAGAAAAAACCTACATTTTCTTTGAAAAAATATAGATTTTAATAATTTTTCGGGCCTATTTCCAATAATTTCGACAATAAACCTGTGAGGTCAAAATGCTCACTATACCCCTAGATAATTTCCTTGAGGTGTGTAATTTCCGAAATGGGGTCACTTTTGGGGGATTCCCACTGTTTTGGCACCACAAGAGCCCTTCAGACCCAAAAATCAATAGGTACTTTTCACGTTGGGTTCGTGGATCCACTGGGCCGTACCGCCTTGGCGGTAAGGCAGCTGGCCAACAGGGCGCAGGTAATAGTCTATAGTTCGTATAAGGTACCTGTGCCAGCTTGGACAGCTCAGCTGGAACTAGGCTGCAGGTAGACGTCAGGCGTGGAGTAGTAGGACAGGTTTAGACTCTAGCACAGCACGACTACAACACAGCACAGCACTTGACCGGGTTAGCACGGGATTCAGGATACAGGAACAGGAACAGTATACACTGGGAACAGGGAGACACTATGGGACCATTTGCTTAGACAAACTTTGGGTATGACAACAACGCTCAGGCAAGGATCAGAAGGGCAGTGGGCTTCTTATAGTCCAGGAGATCATGTGAGTTGATGATGATGATGATTGTTTTCATGTGCGCGCGCTGGCCTTTAATGAGCAGGCACGAGCGTGCGCACGTACCCTACAGTACCCAGCGGAGCGGAAGTGAGCGCTGGTGTCTCCTAGGAAGGAGATGGGGACCAGCACTCACAGATCTATGGCTGCGGGCGTCGGGAAATAAGTAAACCTGACGGCCCGCGGCCATGGACGCTACAGTATCCCCCCTCTTACGCCCCCTTTTCTTGGAGCCAGAGTGAGAGTGGAATTTCTTGAGAAGGGTAGGAGCATTGAGGTTCTCCTCTGGCTCTTAGGGCCTCTCTTCAGGACCAAACCCCCTCCAATCCACCAAATAAAGTTTTTCCTCTCACTTTCTTGGTGTCCAAGATCTCCTTAACCTCGAAGGTATCTGAAGGGCTGGTGGAGGCAACCGCAGGGCTAGGAGTCTTGGTGAAGTTATTCAGGACCACCGGTTTCAGAAGAGAGACATGAAAGGAGTTGGGGATCTTGAGGGCAGGAGGCAGCCGAAGCTTGTAGGCGATCGGATTGATCCGCTGCAGGATCTCGAAGGGTTCGAGGATCCTGGGAGCAAATTTGCATGACGGCACCCTGCGTGTAATGTTCCAGGAGGACAGCCAGACCTTTGTGCCAGGAAGAAACTGAGGAGGTTTTTTTCTCTTTGTATCCGCCTTCCGTTTTATACGGTCGGCCGCCAGCAGGATGGAGGTTCGAGTCTGCTGCCAGTTCTGTAGAAAGTCCATAAAGGCAGTGTCAGCAGCTGCTACCTCGGACGTATCAGGCACCAGGAGAGGTATTCGTGGGTGTTGGCCAAGGACAATGAAGAACACTGTATTCCTTGTGGACTCACTGGTGTGACTGTTGTAAGAGAACTCACGGAAGCAACTGCACCCAGTCATCATGCTACTTAGAGACTAAATGGCGTAGGTAGTTCTCCAAGATCTGATTGGTCCTCTCCACTTGACCATTGGACTGAGGATGGTAGGCCGAGGAAAAGTCTAACTTCACACCTAGGAGTCCGCAGAGGGCTCTCCAGAAACTTGAGGTAAACTGAACCCCCGATCAGACACAATATGCTGCGGCAAGCCGTGCAGGTGGAAGATGTGTTGGATAAACAGCTTGGCCAGTTAAGGAGCAGAAGGAAGACCGGTCAGAGGAAGGAAGTGGGCCATCTTTGAAAAAGTATCCACCACCACCCAGACAAAACTGCATCCAGCAGAGAGAAGCAGGTCAGTGATAAAGTCCATAGCTATATGCTGCCAGGGAGCATCGAGCACAGGCAATGGCTGGAGCTGGCCAGCAGGTCTGGAGTGAGCGACCTTGTTAGCTGCACACACAGAGCAGGAGAAAACAAAGTCCATAATGCCCTGGGCAGCGTGGGGCACCAGAAAAGATGGGCAATCAGATCCTGGGTCTTACGGGTACTCACGTGACCTGCCAGTCTGGAGGAGTGTCCCCAGCGTAGGATTCTCCCTTAGTCAGCCAGGCGCACAAAAGTCCTCCCTGGAGGAATGTCCCCAACTTGCAGTGGATTGACCGAGACAATGCAGGACGGGTCAATAATGTTCTGTGGCATCTTCGAACTGTATACCTGTGATTATTCAGGCGTGTCTTCATATCACATATTGTTTCACCAACATATAATAAATTGCACGGACACCAAAGGACATAAACTACCCAATCGCTATTACAAGTTAAGAAATATCGAATGTTATATTTTTATATTTAGTATGTGGATGTATAAATTCCTCTCCTTTCTTCATTAGAAAGCAATTGATACATCCCAAACATACACAAGGCATGATGCCCTGTATGGTAACCGTGTCGACATACAATGATTTAAGCCCTCAGATAGGGAACATTATTAGGAAATATTGGTCGATAGTCAGAGATGGACATAGAGGTATTGGAGAATTTGATGTAAGTCCTCTTATGTCATACAGACGTCCAACTAATCTTAAAGATAGATTAGTAAAAACTGACATCAAATCTAATACTGTAAAAACTTGACAGACATTTTGAACCGGTTAAGGACTAGGCTGTTTTTCAGCTAAATGAACAGAGCAAATGTCACAATTTTGCAATGTACTTCTTTAGATAACTATAACTCTGCAGGTGAATAAAGTTCATCTTTGAATTTTACACTCTTTTTAAAGGACAGATAGGGCTTTGTTTTAGTGGCATTTGTCAGTATATATCATTTTTATTTTTTTCTCTAAAGTGGGCAAAATTGGAAAAAAAATGCAAGAATTTAGCAATTGCGTCAGTTTATGCCAGCATTTTTCACACACAGTATGGACCACGGACAAAATTAATCTCCTTTCACATTCTTCCTTTTCTCCCGTGCATGGGGATACCAAATATGTGTGCCTTATTCACTGTGCGGGCATGTGCCAGGGCTTGGCATAAAAGGAGGCTTTTTGGCCTTTTCGGTCCAGGAATTTTGCATTTGATATTATAGCAGCATACGGTTTTCTGGGGAGCGTAATGCTGCTGAAACATTAGAAACACCCCATAAATTACTTCATTCACACAAGTAGACCCCACAAGGTTTCCTTCAAGGGGTTTATCATATTTTTAGACAGTCCAGTTTTCTTCTGAAAGTTTCTTGAATAAGATGGAACAAAATAAAATTAGCTTTTTTTTAGCAAATGCGTCAGTTTAAGCTAGCATTTTTCACACATTGAATGGACCACGGACAAAATTCATCCCATTTCACATTCTTCCACTTCTCCCGTGCATGGGGATACCAAATATGTGTGCCTTATTCACTGTGCGGGCAAGTGCCACGGCTTGCTATAAAAGGAGGCTTTTTGGCCTTTTCAGTCCAGGAATTCTGCACTTGATTTTATAGCCGCATACGGTTTTCTGGGGGGCCTAATGCTGCTGAAAGATTAGAAGCACCCCATGAATGACTTCATTCACACAAGTAGACCACACAAGGTTTCCTTCAAGGGGTTTATCATATTTTTAGACAGTCCTGTTGTTTTCTGAAAGTTTCTTGAATAAGTTGGAACAAAATAAAATTAGCTATTTTTTTAGCAAATGCGTCAGTTTATACCAGCATTTTTCACACACGGTATAGACCACGGACAAAATTAATCTCCTTTCACATTTTGCCACTTCTCCTGTGCATGGGGATACCAAATATGTGTGCTTTATTCACGGGCATGTGCCAGGGCTTGGCATAAAAGGAGGCTTTTTGGCCTTTTCGGTTCAAGAATTCGGCACTTGATTTTATAGCAGCATACGGTTTTCTGGGGGGCCTAATGCTGCTGAAAGATTAGAATCACCCCATAAATTACTTCATTCACGCAAGTAGACCCCACAAGGTTTTCTTCAAGGGGTTTATCATATTTTTAGACAGTCCAGTTTTCTTCTGAAAGTTTCTTGAATAAGATGGAACAAAATAAAATTAGCAATTTTTTAGCAAATGCGTCAGTTTATGCTAGCATTTTTCACACACAGTATAGACCACGGCCAAAATTAATCTCCTTTCACATTCTGCCACTTCTCCTGTGCATGGGGATACCAAATATGTGGGCCTTATTATCACATAGAGATGTAGGAGTGTGGACAATAGAAGAAGCTTATTTCATTAATCGCCTTTTTTCAAAGCTGGTTTTACAAAACTCAACAGAGTTTCTATAACACTTCCAAAATATCTACTCTTGAAGCAGAAATCCCAAAATATTCATCTAGGGGTATAATGGGAATTTTTTTTTGGGGGTTTTCTAAAATAAGAAATTGCAGGTTTATGCAAATGGAGCTCTCCAGCAGATGAACTTTAGAAAACATGCAAACATGACATGCACCCCCCACCCATTCCCTCCCTCACCCTTGGAGTAAAATCAGGGGAAAAATAAAAATGTAATGTAGGGCAAATATATTTTCAACTAATTAACTAAAATCTAATAATGCAGAACAGTGTGGTATTTTTAAAAACATGGCTCAATGCACAGGCCTGGTTGTTAGGGACATGATGGACAGAAATATCGGGAATCTTTGCGGTACCCGTCTTTTCTGCAGACGCGGCACTATTTCTGGGGGTTGCTTCTGGTTGGTGTTGGAATCCGACTGATGAAGTGTCTTTCAGTCAGTCGCGTGACATCCTTAGACTGGGGCCATTCTCGGGTGTCCTGAACATCAAATATGAGGCCTTCAATAATTTTCTCCTGGAAATCCAGGTATGTGTCTCTGCCTCTGTTTTTTTTGTAGAGCACAGATGAATTGTGGATTGTCACCTGTAACAAATAAATGGCCACGTTTTTGTACCAGGTTTTTGTTTTGCGTTTTACTAAATAGGGCTGTAAAACCTGTAAAACCTGGTCGCTTAAATCCACCCCCCATGTACACTGGTTTGTGCTTGTCCGATGTTGCCCCTCTTTCCCTCACTGCCACTGTTCCTGCGGTATGAATCGTGCTTAGTAGATACACGTCTTTGCGATCCCTGTACTTGACCGCCAGCAATTCCTCAGATGCATAAGCACAGGAGTCCCCCTTTACCATGCACTTCCCCACTAATTGCTGTGGAAAACCAATTTGGTTTTTGCGCATGGTACCACATGCCCCAGTCCTTGCAGCATGCAAATGCCTAAACAGGGGCACACTCGAATAAAAATTATCACAGTACAGGTGGTACCCCTTGTGAAGCAGAGGCTGCATTATCTCCCACATGATCTTACTGCTGGTGGAAAGATCAGGGGGGCATCCAGGAACATTTATTGAGCGGTCCTGCCCTTCATAAATTCTGAAGGCGGTGGTATATCCTGACCCGCTTTCGCACAGTTTATAAAGCTTAACGCCATATCTTGCCCTTTTGGAAGGTAGATATTGGCGAAAGCTAAGTCTTCCATGGAAGTTGAGGAGGGATTTGTCCACGCTTACATTCTGCTCAGGAGTGTAGAGTTGCAGAAATAAATTATCGAGGGAATTTATCAGTGGTCTAATTTTGAACAACCGATCCCGGTTTGCATCGGTACTTGGGGGGGCCTGTGCGTTGTCGTTGAAGTGGAGGAACCTCATTATTGTCTCATAACGAGACCTGGGCATTACTGCAGAATATACTGGGGTGGCTTGGGCGGGTCTTGTTGACCAGTAAGACCTAATGGAGGGCTTTTTGACAATACCCATATTTAGGATGAGCCCCCAAATTTTTTTTAATTCCTGCAAATTGGTGGGCGTCCAATCTCTGGCATGGGTGGATGAAGGTTTCTGCCTTATATATTTGACAATCTCACGCATCAGGAAATTCTCTTAGGGCACTGGCAAAGAATGACAATATTGTGATTCGTTCGGCCGATAAAGGAGGAGGCATTGTAATTATGGATAGGGATAAATATTTGGGAGAGACCTATAGGATCCTTGATGACAGGAATTTCTATATTCAATTGGCAGTGAATCCTCTACCTGTACACTTATTAAAATATGGCAATCTTATTGAAACAGCGTTCCGAGAGGGCATTATTACCAAAAAAGAAAAGGGTTTTCTTAATATGCCTTTTCCTAATATGCCATTTATGTACCACCTTCCTAAAGTGCATAAGTCAATTACGAATCCCCCTGGACGCCCTATAATTTCTGGAATCGGGTCCTTGACTAGTAATCTCTCTAATTTCGTTGACCTTCATCTCCAACCTTTAGTGGTTAGCTTACCATCATACCTTAAGGATTCGACGAAAGTGATTAGGGAGCTTCATGCAATCAATGTCACTAAGTCAATGTATCCTATTAATGTATCCTATTAATTTCCTCACCGCAGATGTCACTGCACTGTATAGTAATATCCCTCATTCCAAAGGCCTTGAGGTTATTGAGTCTGTATTAACCACTAAAACCTGCATGCCCGACAGCCAAATTAAATTTATTACCGAATGTGTCAATTTTATTCTTAACTAGAGATGAGCGAACTGGGACAACCGAACCCGGTTTCGGTCCGAACTTCCGGAAAATTTCGGTTCGCAGCGAATCCGAACTTCACCGGGTTCGGCCGAACCCGTTTTGACCGAACCCGGTCAAAAATATTATACAAATCGGCAGCCACTTATCTCTATCAATCACTGATAGAGAAAAGAGGCTGCTGATTAAAAATAAAATAAGCATTTCATACGTACCTGGTCGTTGTCTTGCGGACGAGTCCCTCTTCTTCCTCCAGTCCGACCTTCTTTTCTGACGCGGCAGCCTGTGATTGGCTGCAGAGGCCTCTGCAGCCTGTGATTGGCTTCAGAGGCCTCTGCAGCCCGTGATTGGCTGCAGCACTCACATGGGCTGCATCGTCATCAAGGAATGTCGGGCCGGATGTCGCGAGGGACGCGTCACCAAGGCAACGGCCAGGAAACCGGACTGGACGTATGAACGTCTTTTTTTTTTTACAGGTACTCTATATTGTGATCGGTAGTCACTGTCCAGGGTCCTGAAACAGTTACTGCCGATCAGTTAACTCTTTCAGCACCCTGAAGAGTGACTATTTACTGACGTTGCCTAGCAACGCTGCCGTAATGACGGGTGCACACATGTAGCTACCCGTCATTACGGGGCCTCATGCACACGACCGTAAAAACACCCGTTATTAAGGGTCGTAATTACGACCCGAAACAGCGGGCCCATAGACTTCTGTTAGCCACGGGTACCTTCCCGTTTTCTCACGGGAAGGTTCCCGTGCCGTTAAAAAGATAGAACATGTTCTATTTTTTTATTTTACGGGCCGTACTCGTAATTACGAGCCATGGGCAGCCGGCCGCTTTTACGAGCCGTGCTGTCATTATAAGGGTATGTTCACACGACAGCGTCCGTTACGGCTGAAATTACGGGGATGTTTCCGCCTGAAAACATCCCCGTAATTTCAGCCGTTACGGCATGTGCAGGCGCTTGAACGCCGCGTCCACTACGGACGTAATTGGCGCTGCTATTCATTGGAGTCAATGAATAACGGCTCCAATTACGGCCAAAGAAGTGACAGGTCACTTCTTTGACGCGGGCGTCTATTTACGCGCTGTCATTTGACAGCGGCACGTAAATTACGCCTCGTGTGAACAGACAAACGTCTGCCCATTGCTTTCAATGGGCAGATGTTTGTCAGCGCTATCGAGGCGCTATTTTCGGACGTAATTCGGGGCAAAATTCACAGCAGCACAGAACATTTCAGGAGAGGAGCGTGCAGATTCTGTGCTGTTGTGAACTCTGCTCTTACCATTACGTAGCTCTCAGTCTGTTACCTCTCCTCCACTCCTGTCCTCAATAACACCTTCACATGATTGGCAAGTCACCACCCCGCACAAGATCCGCACGCTCATCTCCTGAAATACTCTGTGCTGCTGTGAACTCTGCTGTTACCATTACGTGGTGACTTGCCAATCATGTGAAGGTGTTCTTGAGGACAGGAGTGGAGGAGAGGTAACAGACTGAGAGCTACGTAATGGTAAGAGCAGAGTTCACAGCAGCACTGAATCTGCACGCTCATCTCCTGAAATACTCTGTGCTGCCTTAAACTCTATGGACAGGTCAGGATCCTGTTTCTTTTAAATGCTGCACTATAGCGCAGCCTTATATAGTGGATCGAGCGGTTTCCACAGCAGCATTTAAAAGAAACAGTGTGTGTGTTTGGGTATGTGTCTTTGTCTGTTTTTGTTTTTATATGTGTGTTTGTGTATATGTGTGTTTATGTGTGTTTGTGTATATATGGGTGTGTTTGTGTATATGTGTTTGTGTATATGTTTGTGTATATGTGTGTGTATATATGGGTGTATGTGTATATGTTTGTGTGTAGATGTTTGTGTGTGTGTGTGTTTTTGTATGTGTGTTTGTGTATATGTGTGTATATGGGTGTGTGTTTGTGTATATATGGGTGTGTTTGTATATATGTGTGTGTATATATGGGTGTATTTGTATATATGTTTGTGTGTAGATGTTTGTGTGTGTGTGTTTTTGTATATGTGTGTGTTTGTGTATATGGGTGTGTGTTTATGTGTGTGTGTTTGTGTATATATGGGTGTGTTTGTTTATATGTGTGTTTGTGTATGGTTGTTTGTGTGTGTGTGCGTGTATATATGTGTGTAGGTGAGTAGAACTGCCATTATTCACATTGATTAATTCACATTATTAATTCACATTATTTATTCACATTATTAATATTGTTATTGTTCACATTGATAACTGTTTTTTTATGTTGTTGCAGATTTTGATGTACCGATTGGACTACATCTTCGATTCGTTGGACTACTGCGTAGATCTACGTTTTTTCAAATTGTAATAAAATGGTTAACGAGGGTTTTGTTGGGGATTTCTTATTTCAATAAAAAAGAATTGTCTTTGTGGTTTTTTTTAAACTTTATTAGTGCCTAGATAATGGCAGTTGGCTGATTGACAGCGTCCATTATTAAGGCGGTACTTAGTGTTAGCCTGTGCAGAGGCTAGCACTAACCACCCATTATTACCCCGGTACCCACCACCACCAGGGGTGCCGGGAAGAGCTTGGTACGATTCAGTACACGACCATCTGTTGTGATGGTCGGGTACTGGGGCGGCCGTAGGCTGGTATTATGAGGCTGGGAAGGGCCAAAAACAGTGGACCTTCCCACCCTTGTAATGCTAGGCTGCTGCTGCTGTGTTGTATCGGGCTGGTTATAAAAATGGGGGGGACCCCACGTCGTTTTTTTTTTTTAATTTAACAATAGACGTTGGGTCCCCCACATTTTTAATAACCAGCAATATACAAGGCCGCAGCAGTCTGGCATTACATGGGTGGGAAGGGCCACTGGTTTTGTCCATTCCCAGGCTAATAACACTGTGTTGTATGTGGCTGGTTATGATAAATTGGGTCGAACCCCATGTCTTTTTTAAAAAAAAATAATAATAATTTAAAAAAATGACGAGGGGTCCCCCCCACTTTTATAACCAGCCAGATGCAACACAGCAGCAGCAGCCTAGCATTACAAGGGTGGGAAGGTCCACTGTTTTTGGCCCTTCCCAGCCTCATAATGCCAGCCTGTGGCCGCCCCAGAGCCCGACCATCACAACAGATGGTCGGGTACTGGATCGTACCTGGCTCTTCCCGGCACCCCTGGTGGTGGTGGGTACCGGGGTAATAATGGTGCTTAGTGTTAGCCTCTGCACCGGCTAACACTAAGCCTCGCCTTAGTAATGGATGTTGTCACTCAGACAGCGGCCATTACTAAAGTGGTAGTAATAAAATTTGAAAAGAAAAAGACAAAGATATAGATAAAATATTTTATTGAAATAAAGCACCCCCAACACAACCCTCATTAACCATTTTATTGTAGAAAAAAAAACCGTCATCGAAGTAGTCCTCGAAACCGACGTAGTCCAAACACCAAACCTGTAAAAAAAAAAAAAAAATGAAATAAAACATGTCGTAGGCTTAGATTCAGTTTAATGTGTGATACTGACTGTTATACCATGTATAGAAGCCTGCCGCGAAGTTGACTTAGATACAGGGCGCCAGCAGACAGTATCATACATGGCCATACAGACATATATACAAACAAACATACATGCAAACATACATACATACATACAAACATATATACAATCATGCACATATATACATGCAAACATACACACATATATACATACATGCAAACTATCATACATACATGCATACACACACATGAAAACATACATAAATAAAAACATGCAAAGATAGATACATACATACATACATATATACAAGCATGCACAAATATACATGCAAACATAAATACATGCAAACATAATTACATACATGCACATATATATAAACATACATGCAAACATACATGCAAAAATAAAAACATGCAAACATACATGACAACATACATACATACATACATGCAAACATACATATATACATGCAATTATACATACAAACATGCACATATATACATACATGCCAACATACATGCACATATATACATACATGACAACATACATACATGCAAATATACATTCATGCAAACATACATACATACATGCAAATATATACATGCAAATATACATACAAACATGCACATATATACATACATGCAAACATACATGCACATATACATACATACATGCATACATGACAACATACATACATACATGCAAACATATATAAAATGCAAACATACATACATACAAACATACATTCATGCAAACATACATACATGCAAATATATACATGCAAATATACATGCACATATATACATACATGCCAACATACATACATACATACACACATGCAAACATACATACATGCAAATATATACATGCAAATATACATACAAACATGCACATATATACATACATGCCAACATACATGCAAACATACATGCACATATATACATACATACATGACAACATACATACATACATACATACATACATGACAACATACATACATGATAACATACATACATACATGCAAACATACATTCATGCAAACATACATACATGCAAACATACATACATACATACATTCATGCAAACATACATACATGCAAATATATACATGCAAATATACATACACACATGCACATATATACATACATGCCAACATACATGCAAACATTCATGCACATATATACATACATACATGACAACATACATACATACATACATACATACATGCAAACATACATACATGCAAACATACATACATACATGACAACATACATACATGCCAAAAAAAAATAATAATACGTTCATACTTACTTTCCTCCTGTCCGGCCTCCAGCGATGACGTTTCATCCATGTCGCCGCTGCAGACTGTGATTGGCTGCAGAGGCGGTCACGTGGGATGAAGCGTCATCCTGACGTGCGTGACCGCCACTACAGCCTGTGATTGGCTGCAGCGGCGAAAGGGATGAAACGTCATCGCTGGAGGCCGGACAGGAGGAAAGTAAGTACGAACGTATAATTTTTATTTTTTTATTACATTTAAATTGTATTTTCCGCGCGCCGAGCATGTACTGTGAAGGTTGCTGAAAGAGTTAGTGCAGCCCATTAACTCTATCAGCACCCTGGACAGTAGCATGCTCGGCGCACGGAAGTGACAGGTTCGGTCCGAACTAGTTCGGTCCGAATCGAACTTTTTTGTGAAATTCGGCGAACTAGCCGAACCGAACTTTTGAAAAGTTCGCTCATCTCTATTCTTAACCATAACGCTTTTAGTTTTGATAATACATTTTTTAACCAAATTAAGGGGTGCGCTATGGGTTCTAGGTTTGCACCCTCATATGCCAATCTCTATATGGGAAACTTTGAAAATCTTTATATCTACCAGGATCACCCTTTTAAAAATAAGATCTTATTTTACAAGCGCTATATTGATGATCTCCTCTTTATTTGGATGGGCAATAAGTCTGAGGCTGCATCTTTTATTGATTTTCTTAATCAGAACATTTTTGGGTTATCTTTTACACACACTTTTTCTACCACGTCAATTGATTTTTTAGATTTGACTATTTCTTTTGACATTTCCTCCAATAAATTTAGTACAAAGACCCATTTTAAAACTGTAGATGTCAATAGCTACATCAATTTTAATAGTGCCCATTATCCTCCATGGATAAAGAATGTCCCCTTCGGACAATTTAGGAGGGTTAGGAAGAATTGCACGACCAATATGGATTTTCATAGGGAATGTAATATTTTAGAAAAAAGATTTAAGGAGAAGAATTTCCCATCTAACCTTATAAAAGGAGCTCGTTGTAAAGCTGCCCTATTAACCCAAGCATCGTGCATTGAGGAAAAAAGAGACAAAAAAGTTATCCATAACTTCAGTAATAATTTCATCACTACATTCAATAGTGGAAATAAAAGAATCAGAGAAATTTTGGAGAGATATTGGCATATTTTGACCAGTGATCCCTACCTAAAGGCAGAGTTACCAGGAAAACCTATTGTCACCTTCAGACGCTCTAAATCTCTCAAAAACATTCTGGCCCCAAGTAGACTGAGTAACCCTCCAGCTGCTAGCTCGACTTTGCTCCCTAAAATATTGGGCTCTTTCAAATGTGGCCATCAACGTTGTATGTGCTGCACTAATATTACCCATAAAGCCACGATGTGTACATCCACAGTGACTGAGGAATCCTTTAAGATTAAGGGTTTCCTGAATTGTGGTAGCTCTTTTGTAATTTATATGCTTGAATGTCCCTGCCATTTACAGTATATTGGCCGCACAACACAATGCTTACGAACAAGAGTCAACAGCCATAGGTTCAATGTAAATACGGGCTTCATGAAACATAGTGTCTCCCGTCACTTTGCCTCCACACATAATAGCCTTTTTAATAAAATAGTGATTACACCGATTGAACAGATCCCACTGAATGTTGCCAACAGATTTAGCAAGCTAAAGCAACGTGAAAACTATTGGATTTTCAAATTGAGGACCCTCCAACCATACGGTCTGAATGATCTCTCTGAATCAACCCTAGAGTAAAATTTTACTGCGGATTGTCACCTATGAATCATTTCCTTTCTTTTTTTTATCTTCTTTTATTGGTAATCTCATATGAAATTTTAGTGCTTTTTGGGTAGATTTACACCTCCATTTGCTATTTTTTTGCAGTTCATAGCACCATGTCTGCTCTTGAATTCGTTATGTTCTTAATTCCTGTTGCTCCGATTTTCCGTCTTTTCGGTATTTACACAAGATGATTAATATTATACCATCTCCGTATTTTTAATCTTTGATGTTATTTCATCAGTATTGCATATACCTCATTTTTAATATTTTATATGTTTATTATTTAATTCATCTTTTCTGGTTGTCTGATCGTAGACGCGCAAAAATTGACCTTTCCTTATGATTCACCCGCTGCTGTTTTATTTTTGTATCTCTCCATACGGCTTGACTACCCATTGCTTGTACTAATTTAAATGAATATTATATTCTTTAAAAAAGGTAATTTACACCATCAGATTTAGCTCCAGCAATCTCCTTTCGAGTCTTCATCTAAATGGATGCTAGTTTAGCATCTAAAGGTACGGTGTCAGTTTTAACATCCATATTGATGTTCTTCTTGCATCCAATTGGATGCTGTCACTTTCAGCATCCGAATAGATGTTTGTATTTATACAAATTTACTCTGGCTGTATTCTTACATTCAGATTGATTTTTGGGTCTTATCAGTATTCTGATGGATGCTGCCCTTGCATACGAGCGGATTTTCATTATTTAGCATCCCTCTGTACGTTTTATATACCGTGTTGCTTTTATTCGTAATGTTTCTGACTAATGTGTTATTTTTTATAAAATTGTGTATGTTCTACTGTATAGTTGTGCAACGTACAACCGTTCATTGCAGTAATCATTTATTGCTTTTTGCTTTTATCTATATTTAATTTCAAACCTTGACCTGTGACGTCATCTGAGCACTTTGACCCCGGTCACATTGGCGGGTTTTTCTAGTGTTTAGTTTGTATTTAAACAGTGCAGTCTGCATGTTATTTCATGGCCTGATGAAGATGCCGGTGCGGCATTGAAACGCGTAGCCTCTTGTTTTAATATATCTTTTTTTGACGTGATTCACCTCTCGTATGCCTTGATGCGTTTTAGTGCAGCAGCGCCCTTGGAGACTCTTTTTTTCTTGCATATCCAGCACATCTTCTGCGGTTTTCCCTGGAATACCGGTTCTGAGTCCTGGCAGCAGCAGCAATTGTTCTTTCACTGTCCATTATCCTCTTACCCCAGGTGAGCAGTAACCGTATATTGCACCACATCATACCTGGGTAACCTGCACTATGTGGCGCTGTGTTTTCTATTTCCTATCTGCCTTATATATTGAGTGGCATATAAATTAGTTTTGTGGACAATCAGATTTAGGATGTCGTCCGTTATAAATAAATGGAAGTAATCCATTTGGACAAAATTTGTATTGTCCACGGTTATGCCAGGAGTGGCCGGAAATCCGTGGATTCTAGGCCCAAAAGATGGGGCATGTGCCCATACAAGAGCCTGGACTGGAGGGACGAGGCTGTCCCGTGCTACAGCGCTACTTAGCCCTGCGCTTACATGTTCTGCAGTTTCAACTGCATCAGGGACAACGTCCCCTGAAGATGAACCTGAAGTGACGCTATCATTGTCACTGCCCAAAACAGGTTCCATCTCTGATGCCATCTCTGATGCGGTCTCCGACTCAGACCACAGCATGGCGTTTGCCTCCTCGGCGCTAAACAACTTCCTCGCCATAACGAACGTCACTAACACTAACTAAACTAAAAAATTTTTTTTTTTTTATAAAACACACAAACTAACTGGTATATATATCTACACTACCGCTAACAAAAAAATAAACCGCTATTGCTATATATATTATATATATGTGGATATATATATATATAATTATATACCTGCCTATTCTAATAGAATAAAAGAGAGAAAGGTAGATAGAAAAAAAGATAGATGGATAGATAGATTGTATGGATAGATAGAAATCTATCTATACAGAGAATGTTTTATAGTGTAACTGTATTTTTTTGTAACTGTATTCTTCTGGCAGAAATTCTCTCGAGTCTCTTCTTCTCCTCACACTGAAACAATGTTTGAGGAGAAGAAAAGAGGCAGGAGATTTGCTGCCAGAAAAGTCAAAATAAAACAAATGTGGTCGCTGTTTTCACAGGGCTGTGTGCACGTAATCACGTGCACACTGTATTATACGTAGAAATGCATGTGATCGCTGTGATTGGTTGTCACAGCGATCACATGTGCAGGGGCCAAAAGATTGGCCCCTGACATTCTGCCCAGTGCCCATGGCTGTTAACAACAGCCAGGGCATAGAGCTGTGTGCACGCGATCGCGCGTGCACAGTCTCTGAAGTGCCGCCGTAATTAGTCTATACGGCGGGTTTCAAGGACCCTGACCGCTGGCCGTAAAAATACAGCCAGCGGTCGGGAACCTGTTAAAGCCTCCAAAGATGGGTAGTTTTCCATCTTTGGGATGTATCAATTGCTCTCTAATTAAGGAAGGAGAGGAATTTATACATCCCCATACTAAATATAAATATAAATTCGATATTTCTTAACTTGTAATAGCGATTGGGTAGTTTATGTCCTTTGGTGTCCATGTAATATATTATATGTTGGTGAAACAATATGTGATATAAAGACACGCCTGAATAATCGCAGGTATACAATTCGAAAGGGAAAACTGGATCTGCCTGTTTCAAAACACTTTGTAGAAAAAGGTCATAATGAACGTGATCTACGATTTATGTTCCTGCATAGAGATGAGCGAACCGGCACAACCGAACCCGGTTTCGGTCCGAACTTCGGGAAAAGTTTGGTTCGCAGCGAATCCGAACTTCACCAGGTTCGGCCGAACCCGTTTTGAAAGAACCCGGTCAAAAATATTATACAAATCGGCAGCCACTTGTCTCTATCAATCACTGATAGAGAAAAGAGGCTGCTGATTAAAAATAAAATAAAAAGCATTTCATACGTACCTGGTCGTTGTCTTGACGAGTCCCTCTTCTTCCTCCAGTCCGACTTTCTTTTCTGATGCGGCAGCCTGTGATTGGCTGCAGAGGCCTCTGCAGTCTCTGTGATCTCTGTGATCGTCATCCAGGAATGTCGGGCCGGATGTCGAGAGGGACGCGTCACCAAGGCAACGGCCAGGAGACCGGACTGGAGGAAGCAGAAAGTTCTTGGTAAGTATGAACGTCTTTTTTTTTTTACAGGTTGATGTATATTCTTATCGGAATTCACTGTCCAGGGTGCTGAAACAGTTACTGCTAATCAGTTAACTCTTTCAGCACCCTGGACAGTGACTATTTACTGTCGTCACCTAGCATCGCTGCCGTAATGATGGGTGCACTCATTACGGGGCCTCATGCACATGACCGTAAAAACACCCGTTATTACGGGTCGTAATTACGACCTGAAATAGCGGGCCCATAGACTTCTGTTAGTCACGGGTACCTTCCCATTTTGTCACGGGAGGGTGCCCGTGCTGTTAAAAAGATAGAATATGTTCTATTTTTTTATTTTACGGGCCATGCTCCTATACCATTACGATTGACACGTAATGGTAAGAGCAGAGTTCACAGCAGCACAGAGTATTTCAGGAGATGAGCGTGCCGATCTTGTGCGGGGTGGTGACTTGCCATTCATGTGAAGGTGTTATTGAGGACAGGAGTGGAGGAGAGGTACAACTGAGCTACGTAATGGTAAGAGCAGAGTTCACAGCAGCACAGAATCTGCACGCTCCTCTCCTGAAATACTCTGTGCTGCTGTGAACTTTGCTCTTACCATTACGTAGCTCAGTCTGTTACCTCTCCTCCACTCCTGTCCTCAATAACACCTTCACATGATTGGCAAGTCACCACCCCGCACAAGATCCGCACGCTCATCTCCTGAAATACTCTGTGCTGCTGTGAACTCTGCTCTTATCATTACGTGGTGACTTGCCAATCATGTGAAGGTGTTATTGAGGACAGGAGTGGAGGAGAGGTAACAGACTGAGAGCTACGTAATGGTAAAAAGCAGAGTTTACAGCAGCACTGAATCTGCACGCTCATCTCCTGAAATACTCTGTGCTGCCTTAAACTCTGTGGACAGGTCAGGATCCTGTTTCTTTTAAATGCTGCACTGTAGCGCAGCCTTATATAGTGGATCGAGCGGGTTCCCCAGCAGCATTTAAAAGAAACAGGATCCTGACCTGTCCACAGAGTTTAAGGCAGCACAGACTATTTCAGGAGAGGAGCGTGTGATTGGCTGCAGAGGCCGCTGCAGCCTGTGATTGGCTGCAGAGGGCGCTGCAGCCTGTGATTGGCTGCAGAGGGCGCTGCAGCCTGTGACTGGCTGCAGAGGCGGTCACGTGGGATGAAGCGTCATCCCTGGAGGCCGGCCTTCTGATGTCATCCTGACGTGCGTGACCGCCACTACAGCCTGTGATTGGCTTCAGCGGCGACATGGATGAAACGTCATAGCTGGAGGCCGGACAGGAGGAAAGTAAGTATGAACGTATTATTATTTTTTTTTATTACATTAAAATTGTATTTTCCGCACGCCGAGCATGTACTGTCAAGGTTGCTGAAAGAGTTAGTGCAGCCCATTAACTCTATCAGCAACCTGGACAGTACCATGCTCGGCGCACGGAAATGACAGGTTCGGTCCGAATCAAACTTTTTGGTGAAATTCGGCGAACTAGCCGAACGGAACTTTTGATAAGTTCGCTCATCTCTAGTACTGGTAAAGTGGGAGATTTGTACAAGGTAAAAGGGATTTTGAATAAGGAAGGCTATCACTCCATTTTGCAACACCATGCCATACCCTGTGGACAGCGCTTGATTGGAGCCAATTTCATCCTACAACAGGTTCAGTCCGAATTGAACTTTTTCGTGAAATTAGGCGAACTAGCCGAACCAAACTTTTCATAAGCTCGCTCATCTCTAATCCTGGACCATATTCCATTGCCAAAATGAGGTGGTGATAGACTCATGATGCTAAAAAAACGTGAATTGCAATGGATTTTTAATTTGGACACATTGAGACCTAAGGGACTCAATGTAGATTTCCAAATATCCAGACATATGCTTTAATGATATATTCCAGGATTTATACATTATAATGAGGTTAGCTTGCCTTGTATTCCCCCTTAATTCTGCCATTTCTTTTTCTCGTATAGGATGTGATATGATTGATAACCGATTTTAATATTTCGTCATTTTGTCATTTCTTGATACAGAATTGAAATATGAATAAATACAGGATGAGCCATCCACCATTCAAGATAATTGGACAATCCAGTTTATATATATAATAACATTTGTTTTTTGTTTTTTATAATGCAATTGTCGGGTATCTACCGTTGACAACAGCAGCTTTGTTCCTGAATAGAACGATAGTGTCGAGTAGTTGTGACTCCAATTTTTTACTCTTAGCAACAATTAACAAATAAAATTTATTTATTTTTTCCAGTATATCCTTTCCTCGATCGTGAGGATAGAAAGCAACACTTTTTGCTTAGCAAAAAGGTTTTAGCTCACAACCCCCTCCATTTTCCCATACCGCATACCCATCCTAATGCTCTTCTTATTTTTCTCTTATGGCTTAACCACCCAAATAATAATTTCTAACTGACAAGCCAGTACAAACGTACATCTAGCCCAGAAAATAGTAAGAGATAACCACAAAATGGAAAGAAAAAATACAAACCTATACTTCTAAGAAAACAAAAATATATATAAAAAATATATATATAATAAAATACATAACTTAAGACAGTAAAAATACAATCAACTCACTATCTTTATTTTGCAATTGCCATTATCTTTTCCAATTTCTCTATCTTCTCCATTTTTCTATC
The DNA here is from genome assembly GCF_050947455.1 of Rhinoderma darwinii. NCBI lineage: Eukaryota > Metazoa > Chordata > Amphibia > Anura > Rhinodermatidae > Rhinoderma > Rhinoderma darwinii. The sequence goes on along the minus strand of NC_134696.1, from coordinate 76,338,151 downwards.
ATAGGGGCAATATAACACATTAAAACCCGTGTTTATCTCATTCATATTTTCATTTATATCTATGAACAAACTATTTTCCTAAAATTATCCATTGAATAGGCATTTCCTTGCACACACTCTCTAGGAACACACATCAAAACAAGAATAACATACTCACGATCGGGCTGTCACATAGCATGATGTCTGTTCCGTGACATCTGCGAGTAGCGACGCTTCCGGCCTGCGTTCCAGGAGACTCACATGACCCTGAAACGCAAAACAACATTATGCAAATTTAACCGGAAGTGTTCTCTCGTCTCCAAGGAGACTAACATTACAACTGTGACACCGCAACCCAGCTCCTCTTGCCTTACACTCGTAATATCGTAATATGGATACATGAAAATGAACCGTTAGGTTAAAACTATCCCATACCGACGCTTCAATATTAAAAGCCCATAATAATTACACTCACCGTACATCAGAGAGAAGGGGGCGTGTAGTCACAGTGTTTCCGGTCCTCGTACAAGGAAAGTGCCACCACCTGGAACACAATCAAAACATGCTACATATAAACACATCAGACTTGTCAGTCAGTTCATTACAGCCATGACTGAGAACGCAGCTAGCGTTTGAAACGCGTAGGCTTCATCTATCCTCCTACTTCTCTCCCAGCACTCGAGGACATCATGCCGATTGACCTCTTTTAATACAATCCATTAAACTTGGAACAAGTTCCTTTTTAGTTACAGCTACGCTGGATCCAAACCACCTGTTTTCTCTAGTTGTGACTCCCATACTGACATCCCACTTGGTTATAAATATATGAAAAAATTTCCTTTATATGATATATAATAGACTGTTATGTTTGCTCAAGGTGGCTTCTGCACGGAGGTGGAGAATATATACCTGTAGCTCTCATTGAGTTTGCTTGACGTACCACGATATACGTGGACAAGTTGACAATGACCCGGTCTTAATTATCGTTGGACTTGAATAAATGAAAAAAACTAATAAATGGTGGTTTTTGTCTCTATTGGAGGTTTGCACATTTGGCATATGTAACACATAGTGTTTTGACAGCGTTGCCTAGGCACCGGCTCATGCTAAGCAAGCATTGGCTGAGTAACATGGATGCCATGACAACAGTTGATGCTTTGATTCCATTGGTTAGCGCTGCTGCCTCTGATAGATGCCTTCAATTAATCTGTGATTAGGGATATTATTCCCAATATGTGTCCAGGATTAAGCGATTGGTGAGTGGCTCCTGTTTCCTCCTCCCTATGAATATTCATGATCTTTTCTGACAATTGACGATTTTTTAAGTTTTATATGATGTATTTTCACTATGCACTTTATTTGATATATGTACGATATATGTATGTAACATATGCACAATTTGAATGTACTTTAAATGCATTTTTTTGTATGCTTTTTACAATTCTGATGTAATGATCAGCTGGCAGCTGGCCAAACAACAGGAACCCCAGAATACAAAGTCCCGCACAAGGGTACCTGGATAGTCCAGACAGTGGCCACAGCTCTGGCACTGATGGAGATGGGTGTAGCAGGTAACGCCAAATGTGGCAGATGTCACAGGTGCCGCAGGTTGCGCCTGACGTGGTGAATTCCTCTGGTCATGGCAGAAGACACAGGACGTGGCGGATGACACAGATTCCGCAGGTTGCGCCAGACAAGGCGAATTCCTCTGGACGCATGGCAGACGTGACCTGACTCCGACACTAATAGGCACAGCAACAAAAACAGCACAAGATACAGGAACAGTTAACAGGGCACAGGTAACAACTGGAATGGGAAACACTAAGGGACCATTTGCAAGACAGACTTGGGAAAACTAACAACACTCCGGAAAGGATCAGAAGGCCTGGGGCCCTCTTATAGACCAGGAAATCATGGCAGTTGATTATGATGATTTCCTCTACGCGCGCGCTGGCCCTTTAAGGCTTGGCATGAGCGTGTGCGCACACCCTACGGGACACAGCAGACCAGAGCGGAAGTGAGCGCTGGCGTCTCCTAGGAAGGAGATGGGGACCAGCGCTCACGGATCCATGGCTGCGGGCATCGGGAAGTGAGTAAATAAGTACATAAATACAGCCCCAGAACCAAGCTCAGTACATATATACAGCACCAGAACAAAACTCAGTACATATATATCAGAACAACCATGGTCAAAACATATATACATATATGTACTGAGCTTGGTTCTGGGGCTGTATATAAGTACTGAGCTTGGTTCTGGTGTTGTATATAAGTACTGAGCTTGGTTCTGGTGTTGTAATGATAGGGGTAGGGAAACGGACAAGTGAGCCCTAATCTACCCGCCACTCTGTCCCTGCCTACTTGCAACGACCCGCCCTAGGCGACGGGGTACAACTGGGCGGCGGTCCCTACGCTCAGTAAGTGCACGAAACAGACAAGGGTACACAAAGCTAAGGGAAATGGGACAGTTGGCCACGGCAACACCGTGAGCAACAATAGAGGTGAACGAGCCGAGTCAAAGCAGGAGTGTACGAGGTACCAAACGCAGAGCAGAAGAGTAGTCAGTAAGCCAGGGTCAGTATGGAGCAGGATCAAATAGTCAGGAGCTGTAGCTGGGCCAGGAAACCACATGAGAAGAATCACAAGCACTGGAGGAACAGGAAAGGCAGGTATAAATAGACAGAGGGCGGGAGCTAGCTGAGTCTGGCCAGGCTGCGATAGGCTCTCCCACTCCTAAGCCTGCCAGCCTGAGTGGTGGAAGCTGGAGTCAGTCTCAGACACATAGACTCAGGTGCCGACTGATTACCTATGGGCGTTAACCCTGCTGTGCCTGGCAAATCCTTTACAGTACCCCCCCCCCTTTTATGAGGGGCCACCGGACCCTTTCTAAGTGGACCCGGTTTATTGGGGAAACGAAGGTGGAACTTCCTGACCAGCGTGAACATCCCGGGCGGGTACCCAAGTCCTCTCCTCAGGCCCGTATCCTCTCCAATGGACGAGGTACTGGAGGGAGCCTTGGACCATCTTGCTGTCCACAATCTTGGCCACCACGAATTCCATCCCCTCAGGGGTGAGAACGGGAACAGGAGGTCTCCTCGAGGGAGCCAAGGACGGGGAGCAGCGTTTAAGGAGGGAGGCATGAAAGACGTCGTGTATTCGAAAAGATGGGGGCAACTCCAGTCGGAAGGAGACAGGATTGAGGACTTCAATGACCTTATACGGCCCAATAAACCGGGGAGCAAATTTCTTGGACGGGACCTTAAGGCGCAAGTTCCTAGACGATAACCACACCAGATTCCCGACCATAAACAAGGGGTTAGCAGAACGTCTTCTATCAGCCTGAGTTTTTTGTACGCTCTGGGACGCCTCTAGGTTCTTCTGAACCTGGGCCCAGACTGTGCACAGTTCCCGATGAACGACCTCTACCTCGGGATTGTTGGAACTACCAGGTGAAACGGAGGAGTACCGTGGATTAAACCCAAAATTACAGAAAAAGGGGGAGACCCCTGACGAGTTACTGACCCGGTTATTGAGGGAAAATTCGGCGAGGGGAATGAATGAGACCCAATCATATTGACAGTCAGAGATAAAACACCTTAAATATTGTTCTAGAGATTGATTAGTCCTCTCAGTTCGGCCATTAGTTTCAGGATGGAAGGCAGAGGAGAATGACAGATCAATCTCCAACTTTTTACAGAAGGCTCTCCAAAACAATGAAACAAATTGTACCCCTCTGTCCGAAACAATATTGACAGGCACCCCATGGAGATGCAGGATGTGTTTGACAAACAAGGTAGCTAACGTCTTGGCATTGGGTAGTTTCTTGAGGGGCACAAAGTGGCACATCTTACTGAATCGGTCTACTACCACCCACACCACCGACTTGCCTTGAGATGGAGGCAAATCGGTGATAAAATCCATGGAGATATGAGTCCAAGTTCTCTGGGGAATGGGCAAACAACGTAGTAAGCCCGCTGGTTGGGACCTGGGAGTCTTGGACCTAGCACAAACCTCACAAGCGGCGACGTAGGCCTTAACGTCTTTAGGCTACCCAGGCCACCAATAGTTTCTGGCAATGAGGTGTTTGGTACCCAGGACGCCTGGATTACCAGATAGTGCGGAGTCATGGTTTTCCCTAAGTACCCTTAGCCGGAATTGCAGGGGAACAAACAGCTTGTCCTCAGGAAGGTTCCCGGGAGCTGAACCTTGATCAGCCGTGATTTCTGAGGCTAAATCAGAATCAATAGAAGAAATGATTATACCAGGAGGCAGAATACAAGCAGGATCTTCCTCCGAAGGGGAACTGGTCATGAAGCTACGCGACAGTGCATCGGCCTTAATATTTTTAGACCCAGCCCTATAGGTAACCAAAAAGTTGAATCTGGTAAAAAATAGCGCCCATCGAGCTTGTCTCGGGTTTAGCCTCCAGGCAGATTCTAGGAAAACCAGATTCTTGTGGTCAGTAAGGACCGTTACCTGGTGCCTAGCCCCCTCCAGGAAGTGGCGCCACTCTTCAAATGCCCATTTAATGGCTAAGAGTTCACGGTTGCCAATATCATTGTTACTCTCAGTGGGCAAAATTTTCCTGGAGAAGTAGGCACAGGGACGGAGATGGGTGAGGGACCTGGTACCCTGGGACAAGACAGCCCCCACTCCCACCTCGGATGCGTCAACTTCCACGATAAATGGCTCCATTTGGTTGGGCTGAACCAGCACCGGGGGCCGAGATAAAGCACTTCTTAAGGACCTCAAAAGCCTGGACAGCCTCAGGAGGCCAGTGGAGGAGATCAGCACCTTTGCGAGTGAGGTCCGTAAGAGGCTTAGCGATGACCGAGAAGTTAGCAATAAATCTCCTGTAATAATTAGCGAACCCCAAGAAACACTGTAACACCTTCAGGGAGGCAGGTTGGACCCATTCCGCCACAGCCTGGACCTTGGCGGGGTCCATTCGGAATTCATGAGGAGTGAGGATTTGACACAAAAATGGTATCTCCTGTACCCCAAACACACATTTTTCAGTTTTCGCAAACAGTTTGTTTTCCCTAAGGACCTGGAGCACCTTCCTGACATGCTCAATGTGGGAGGACAGGTCCTTGGAAAACACAAGTATGTCATCAAGGTACACTACAAGAAAAACCCCCAGGTAATCCCTTAAAATTTCATTTATGAAATTCTGGAAGACCGCAGGACTATTACACAACCCAAAGGGCATGACGAGGTATTCGAAATGACTTTCGGGCGTGTTAAACGCAGTCTTCCACTCATCCCCCTCTTTGATGCGGATAAGGTTATACGCCCCCCGTAGATCAAACTTAGAGAACCATTGGGCCCCCTGAACCTGATTAAAGAGATCAGGAATCAAAGGAAGGGGATACTGGTTCCTTACAGTGTCCTTATTCAAGTTACGGTAGTCAATGCATGGCCTAAGACCACCATCCTTCTTCCCTACGAAGAAGAAGCCAGCACCTACCGGAGAAGTAGAGGGGCGAATGTAACCCTTGGCCAGGCATTCCTGGATATACTCTCTCATGGCTTCACATTCGGGACAAGAAAGATTAAATATCCTACCCTTAGGGAGCTTAGCTCCTGGTACCAATTCAATAGCGCAATCGTATTCTCTATGAGGAGGTAACACTTCGGAGGCCTCCTTAGAGAAAACATCAGCGAAGTCCTGCACAAACTCAGGTAGCGTGTTCACCACCTCAGGGGGAGAAATAGAATTAACAGCAAAACATGACGTCAAGCATTCATTACCCCATTTGGTAAGCTCCCCAGTATTCCAGTCAAACGTGGGATTATGCAACTGCAACCAGGGAAGGCCTAAAACCAAATCGGACGATAATCCCTGCATCAACAGTACAGAGCACTGCTCCAAATGCATGGAGCCAACAAGGAGTTCAAAAACAGGGGTATGCTGTGTAAAATAACCCTTAGCAAGAGGAGTGGAGTCGATACCCACTACCGGAACAGGTTTAGGCAAATCAATCAAAGGCATAGCTAGAGACATAGCAAATTCCACAGACATGATATTAGTAGAAGACCCTGAATCCACGAAGGCACTGCCGGTAGCAGACCTACCACCAAAAGAGACCTGAAAGGGAAGCAAGATTTTATTACGTTTCATATTTACGGGAAATACCTGTGCACCCAAGTGACCTCCCCGATGATCACTTAGGCGCGGAAGTTTTCCAGCTGCTTATTCTTACGCCTAGGACAGGTGTTCACTTGATGCTTGTCATCCCCACAATAGAAGCAGAGACCATTCTTCCTGCGGAACTCTCTACGTTGTCGGGGGGACACTGAGGCCCCGAGTTGCATAGGTACCTCCGAGTCTTCCGTGGAAGAGCGAAGCAACGGGACCTCGGGAGGCATCATGGGGGAGTCAGAGGGGAAAACACAAAAACGTTCAAGTTGTCGTTCCCTGAGACGTCGGTCAAGTCGTACCGCTAAAGCCATAACCTGGTCTAGGGAGTCAGAAGAGGGATAGCTAACTAGCAGGTCCTTCAGGGCGTTCGACAGACCCAACCTAAACTGGCACCTTAAGGCAGGGTCATTCCACCGAGAAGCTACGCACCACTTCCTAAAGTCAGAACAATACTCCTCAACAGGTCTCTTACCCTGACGTAAGGTCACCAGCTGACTCTCGGCAAAGGTAGTCCTGTCAGTCTCGTCATAAATGAGTCCGAGAGCAGAAAAGAAACGATCAGCGGAGGAAAGTTCAGGGGCGTCAGGAGCCAAGGAGAAGGCCCACTCTTGGGGCCCTTCCTGGAGTCAGGACATAATTATACCCACCCGCTGGCTCTCAGAACCTGAGGAGTGAGGCTTTAAGCGAAAGTAAAGCCTACAACTCTCCCGAAAGGAGAGAAAAGTTCTCCGGTCCCCTGAGAACCGATCAGGCAACTTGAGGTGGGGTTCAAGGGGTGAGGTGAGGGGCAACATGGTAGTGTCAGGCTGGTTGACCCTCTGAGCCAGGGCCTGGACCTGTAGGGAGAGACCCTGCATTTCCTGGGCCAGGGTCTCAAGGGGGTCCATAGTAGACACAGGGACCAGGGTAGACTAGGTAACGGGCTTGTGATTATGTAATGATAGGGGTAGGGAAACGGACAAGTGAGCCCTAATCTACCCGCCACTCTGTCCCTGCCTACTTGCAACGACCCGCCCTAGGCGACGGGGTACAACTACGCCCTACGCTCAGTATGTGCACGAAACAGACAAGGGTACACAAAGCTAAGGGAAATGGGACAGTTGCCCACGGCAACACCGTGAGCAACAAGAGAGGTGAACGAGCCGAGTCAAACCAGGAGTGTACGAGGTACCAAACGCAGAGCAGAAGAGTAAGCCAGGGTCAGTAAGCCAGGGTCAGTATGGAGCAGGATCAAATAGTCAGGAGCTGTAGCTGGGCCAGGAAACCACACGAGAAGAATCACAAGCACTGAAGGAACAGGAAAGGCAGGTATAAATAGACAGAGGGCGGGAGCTAGCTGAGTGTGGCCAGGCTGCGATAGGCTCTCCCACTCCTAAGTCTGCCAGCCTGAGTGGTGGAAGCTGGAGTCAGTCTCAGACACATAGACTCAGGTGCCGACTGATTATCTATGGGCGTTAACCCCGCTGTGCCTGGCAGATCCTTTACAGGTGTTATATATATGTACTGAGCTTGGTTCTGGTGCTGTATATAAGTACTGAGCTTGGTTCTGGTGTTGTATATAAGTACTGAGCTTGGTTCTGGTGTTATATATATGTACTGAGCTTGGTTCTGGTGCTGTATATATTTACTGATCTTGTTCTGGTATTGTATTTATGTACTGAGCTTTGTTCTGGTGCTGTATTTATGTACTGAGCTTGGTTCTGGTGCTGTATGTTTGTACTGAGCTTTGTTCTGGTGCTGTATATTTGTACTGAGCTTGGTTTTGGTGCTGTATATTTGTGCTAAGCTGTGTTCTGGTGCTGTATATATATGTACTGAGCTTTGTCCTGGTGCTGTATATATGTACTGAGCTATGATGATTTCCTCTATGCGCCCGCTGGCCCTTTAAGGCTGGGCATGAGCGTGTGCGCACACCCTACGGGACACAGCAGACCAGAGCGGAAGTGAGCGCTGGCGTCTCCTAGGAAGGAGATGGGGACCAGCGCTCACGGATCCATGGCTGCGGGCATCGGGAAGTGAGTAAATAAGTACATAAATACAGCCCCAGAACCAAGCTTAGTACATATATACAGCACCAGAGCAAAGCTCAGTACATATATCAGAACAACCAAGGTCAAAACATATATACATATATGTACTGAGCTTGGTTCTGGGGCTGTATATATGTACTGAGCTTTGTTCTGGTGCTGTATATATGTACTGAGCTTTGTTCTGGTGTTGTATATAAGTACTGAGCTTGGTTCTGGTGTTATATATATGTACTGAGCTTGGTTCTGGTGATGTATATATGTACTGATCTTGTTCTGGTATTGTATTTATGTACTGAGCTTTGTTCTGGTGCTGTATTTATGTACTGAGCTTGGTTCTGGCGCTGTATATTTGTACTGAGCTTTGTTCTGGTGCTGTATATTTGTACTGAGCTTGGTTTTGGTGCTGTATATTTGTGCTAAGTTGTGTTCTGGTGCTGTATATATATGTACTGAGCTTTGTCCTGGTGCTGTATATATGTACTGAGCTTGCTCCTGGCGCCGTATCTGTGCATCAGCTGGGAGAGTTGTCGTGGCTTACTGCGCAGGCCGCACTGTCCTCCACCCTTTAATGTGCACAGCCTAACTAAATGGGCTGAGCACGATTAGGATATTTAATGTGCGCATATAGGCCTAAACATAATGGATGAGTTTAAAATAATGTGTGGGTAGGTCTGTACGCTTATGTAATTATATAAGTCGTGTGGCAATCCATACTGAAACATTATGGACAGGGAATTTCTTTATTTAGAGTCCACTTTAATGTAGGGAGTATTTGGAATATCATAATTGTTTTTCTTTATTATTAGAATCATTGTCAATGGTGCGATACACCGCAAAAAAATGTGAACCCATACCCTCCCCCCCCCCCCGCATGTCTTTGTCTGAAAAATAGGGAACCTGCTGTTTAAAATTTTAATCCCACCGCTGCCCTTAACCGCACCAAGACTTGACGTACATGTCTCTGATGAGTCATTAGATCTGGAGAAAAAATCAAGATGTCATCAAGATAGACTATTACACAAACATAGAGGAGGTCACAGAAGATGTAATTAACAAACACCTGGAAGACCGCGGGAGCATTACACAGGCCGAAGGGCATTACTAGATATTTATAGTGTCCATACCCTGGCGAATGCGGATTAGGTTGTAAGCCCCACGCAGGTCTAGTTTGGAAAAAATCTTGACACCACGTATACAGTCAAATAATTCTGAGATCAATGGCAATGGATACTTATTTTTCACTGTGATCTGGTTGAGACCCCGGTAGTCGATACAGGGATGTAGAGAACCATCTTTCTTCTTAACAAAGAAGAACCCGACTCCTGCCAGGGAGGAAGACTTCCGTTTGAAGCCCCTCTCCAAGTTTCTCTTTGACATAGGCGGACATGGACAGAGTCTCTGGAAAAAGAGAGAGGATATACCCTAGCACGGGGAAGGGCAGGTATCAGCTCGATAAGACACTCATACGCCCGGTGTGGGGGCAGTGTCTCCGCCTCCTTCTTGCTGAAGATGTCCACAAATGCAGCATAATCACCAGGCAATCCTGCCAGTGGCTGAGGCAGAGAAGGCTGAGCCAAACGAATCTGTCCCAGGCAACAGTTGTGACACTCGGGGCCCCACTGGAGAACCTCTACAGAGTTCCAGTCCAACACTGGGGCATGTAGTCGGAGCCAAGGCAGGCCCAGCAGCATGGTGTTAACGGCCTTGGACAAGACAAAAAATGATAGCCACTCGGACTGGAGAGCTCCCACTTGGAACCTCAGTGGCTTGGTCACATCAATAACTGGATCTGTTAGAGGAAGTCCATTTACCGATGCCACCTTCAATGGCCCCTCCAGAGGGGTAGTGGGCATAGAAGAAGATCCACCAGGTCTCTACAAATGAAATTAGCAGCGAATCCAGAGTCCAGATACGCAGAGACCTGATGCGTTCTCTCGCCCGACACTATGGTCATGGGTATGGACAATTTAGACGGAAGTCCTTTTTTACCCAAGGTTGTTTCTCCCTCCTCCAACCCTAAGCTTTGGGGCTTTTAGGGACACAGACGCACAAGATGGCCTCCGAGGCCTGCAAAATTACCCTATTCCCGAAGTGCGTCTGCGTTGTCTCTCCTGAGAAGACAGCTTACACCAGTACATGCTTAAAGACTTAATATGAGGATCTGCATCAGAGAATAACAGAGGTTGCTGCAAGGATGGGGATGAACTTCTTGCAGTCATTCTCGGATCCTCATATCAATCCGGGCGGACAGAAGGACGAGGTCATCCAGGGTAGACAGCAGATCTCAGGCGGCAAACTCATCCTTAATTCTAGGAGTCAATCCATGCCAGAATTTAGCCACCATGCCTCATTGTTCCACAACAGTTCTCCCACTAGGGTGGACGGCGGAGGTGTCTCCTTGACGTAGGTTCAGCCATGAGGCTGCTGCAGACGAGACTCATCCAGGCTCCTCAAACACCATGCGAAGAGTCAGAAGGAAGCCCTGGAAGTCACGGGTCTCTGGTTCTTGTCTCTCCCAGATAGGGTTCGCCCATGCAAGGGCATTGCCAGTGAGGAGAGAGATGATGAAAGCGACCCTTGCGCAGTCAGACGAAACTGGTTCAAGAATCCACAACAAGTCCTTGCATCTCCATAATATCGGTCAGGAAGAGGCAAAGAAAAATGTGGATCAACACTGCCAGGAGACGTAGTAGGAGGAACGGCAGCTTGTAACATCATCTTGGTCTTGGATCGACCAGCGGGGTCCATGGCCTGAGCGTACTGTCACGTTGGGTTCGTGGACCCACTGGGCCGTACCGCCTTGGCGGTAAGGCAGCTGGCCAACAGGGCGCAGGTAATAGTCTATATTTCGTATAGGGTACCTGTGGCTGCTCGGACAGTAGCGAGGCAGGCTCAGCTGGAACTAGGCAGCAGTTAGATGTCAGGTGTGGAGTAGTAGGACAGGTGTAGACTCTAGCACTTCACGGCTACAACACAGCACTGCACTTAACCGGGATAGCACGGCATTTAGGATACAGGAATAGGAACAGCGTATACTGGGAACAGGGAGACACTAGGGGACCATTTGCTTAGACAAACTTTGGGTACGATAACAACGCTCAGGCAAGGATCAGAAGGGCAGTGGCCTTCTTATAGTCCAGGAAATCATGTGAGTTGATGATGATTATTGTTATCATGTGTGCCCGCTGGCCCTTTAAGAGCGGGCACCAGCATGCGCGCACACCCTGCGGGACACAGCGGATCGGAGTGGAAGTGATCGCTGGCATCTCCTAGGAAGGAGATGGGGACCAGCACTCAAAGATCAATGGCTGCGGGCGTTGGGAGGTAAGTAAACCCGACAGCCCGTGGCCATAGACGCTACAGTACTCCTTTGCTTATAAGGCCTGTGTTCAGTACAATACCACACTAGGGCCACATGTGGGATATTTTCTGCAGAAACTGGTAAATAAATATTGAGTTGTATTTCTCTTGTAAAACTTTCTGTGTTACAAAACAAAATGGATGAAAAATGAATTTCTGCTAAATAAACTGAAATTTGTAAATTTCTTCTCTACTTTGCTTTAATTCCTGTGAAACGTCTAAAGGGTTAAGGAACTTTCTAAGTGCTGTTTTAAATACTTTGAGAATGAAGTTTTTAAAATGGGGTGACTTATTGGGGGTTTCTAATATCTAAGACCCTAAAAGCTACTTAACAAGTTAACTGGCCCCTGTAAAAATAGCCTTTTGAACTTTTCTTGAAAATTTGACAAATTACTGCTAAAGTTCTAAGCCTTGTAACATCCTAGAAAAAAAAAGGATGTTCAAAAAACGATGTCAATCTAAAGTAGACATATGGGGGATATTAATTAGCAACAATTTTGTGTGGTATAATTGCCTGTCTTAAAAGCAGATACATTTAAATTTAGAAAAATTATAATTTTTGCCATTTCTCACAATTAAATTAATAATTAGAGCAAATTTTGACAGTAACATAAAGTCCAATGTGTCACGAGAAAACAATTTCAGAATCGCTTGGATAGGTAAAAACATTCCGAAGTTATTACCACATAAAGTGAAACATGTCACATTTGAAAATCAGGCTCTGTCAGTCACAATTTGTCATCAATATGATTAAGTTTGTTCAGTATGTTTGATGCACTACCCAACCTTTACACTGCCGCTTAAATAAGCACTGCTCCAACTGCAACAAAACACTACGGACACACAGTATCCCCAAACAGTGTACCTTGACGCATGGAGGAGATTTTAAATGTTTTACAATAATGCCCATTGACCATATTGACGCCCAACAAGTGAATAGATTTGAATCACTTTGCCGACGTGGATCTACAAGCTAAATACCCTGGTCCCCTCCGGTCTTAATGAGATTTTAGAAACTATAATTTAATACTGAATACTTGAAAAAAACAAGAGGAAATATCCTAGTTCCAAAATTATATAAACTAATTTATTATTTTATTATGGTTACTTTAATATAAACATTACATTTTAATTTATTCTCTTTTATATATTTTATAATAGTGGGTGAAGATTCTGAGGAGATTGAAACCTTGTGGGTGGAATTACAAAGGGAGGTAAGCAAATAACTTTTGGTGTAATCTAAAGACCCCCCAATATAAGGCCCTGTTTACACAGAGTTTTTTGACGAGTTTTTTGACGTGGAAACCGCGCCGGAAAACTTGTCAAAAACCGCCGAAAATGCCTTTCATTGATTTCAATGGGAGTTGGACGAGTTTTTTTACCACGAGTAAAAAAAACACGTCGCGGTAAAAAGAAGCATCATGACCCATCTTGAGGCGGTTTCCGCCTCCAAAACCCCATTTCAATCAGTCAGAAAGAGTAAAAAAACGTCTCTACGAGTGTTTTGACGAGTTTTTGTAAACCACTGTGCAAAAAACGTCTGGAGCAGTTTTTGCAGGAGGAATTTTCTTCCTGCAAAAAACTCTGTGTGAACATAGCCTAACTGAGGAGATGGAAGATCAGCTATATAAAAAAATGGAGTGGGCTGCACAGGCTGGTACTGTAGTGACAATTGGAGATTTTAATTACAGGGATATTAATTGGTGTCATGGTTCGGCTTCAACTGCAATGGGGAGTAATTTCCTCAAATTGTTGCAGGAACATTTTATGGGCCAGTTTGTGGAAGACCCGACTAGAGATGAAGCTCTGTTGGATCTGGTCATTTCTAATAATATAACAAAAGAAGGAAGACTATCCTATTTGAATAACCCAAAAAATGCAAAAAAATTTAATGCACGGTGCCGTCCAATATAAATATAAGACAAAAGAAAAACGAACAAAATAATTGAACAAAACCAGCACACTTTGGGTAAGATATGAGTAGCAAAATACAAAATATTGAATTATTAAAATCTTTGACAGTAGTCAGTAAAATATGAAATTACAAAGGAATACAACAAAAAACACATATCCATGTTATAGTAAGAGCATTATTCCAATATCCCGAGCAATAAATGCATACATCCAAGCAATCCTTGTCCTTTCCAGGACATAGACAATGTTGAACTCAGGAAAGAATCATCCACATATAGGTGAAAGTAACCAGGTAGTGAAGATATGTGCCAAGGAAAAGAGCCGATCAATCCCTTTAGGAAATTAACAACATCAAGTTCACTTCATGTGTTTGCGGGAGAAATGTATAAGACACTCCCCAAATGGAGCCAAAAGACTGTGATTCCAACCTCGTGGCTAAGTGTTCATTCACCGGTACCTTTATGTCAGGAGTGTAATACAGGTCCCAACACGTCTTTCAACCCACGGAAAGGAGAGAAAGTAGGAATTAGCCCACAATGGGGAAACTAGAGGTAGGGCACTAAACTCAAAAGGCACTAAATAAGAAGTTGGTTTAGACACTGGTATACAGTCATCAAACCAATAATACTATATGTTAGATAGCGAAGGGGAGGTAGAGATTTATTTCAAAATCATAAGAACATATTAAATTTGATCTCGTTACTCAATCCACCTGGGCTGTGACGAGTTTACTCCAACCTGCACCACGCCTAAACGTGAGGAGGTGCAAAGGCAGACTGATCCAGATAAAGCCGAAAAGGCTATGAAAAATATGGTGGAGGACGGAGGTTTCACGGACCCTATCCTAGCTGGACCCCGTCCTGAAAGACGTGTTGGGACAAGATTTTAATAATTAAATATTTTGTATTTTGCTACTCATATCTTACACAAAGTGTGCTGGTTTTGTTCAATTATTTTGTTCGTTTTTTCTTTTGTCTCATTTCTAATAATGCAGAGCTTGTTGGGAATGTCAATGTTCGTGAAAACCTCGGAAAGGCTATGTTCACACGGAGTATTTTGCAGGAGGAATATCTGCCTCAAAATTCAGTTTGGAAGTTTGAGGCAGATTTTCCTCTCCCTGCACGCCGATTTTCGCTGAGTTTTTCGCAGCGTTTTTCGCCCGCGACCATTGAGCGCCGCGGGCATAAAACACAGCGAAATACGCTTTCTCTGCCTCACATTGAAGTCAATGGGAGGTCAGAGGCGGAAGCGCCCGAAGATAGGGCATGTCGCTTCTTTTTCCCGCGAGGCGGTTTTACTGCTCGCGGGAAAAAGACGCCGACGCCTCCCATTGAAATCAATGGGAGGCATTTTCGGGCCGTTTTTGCCGAGTTTTGTGACGCGGTTTCCGCGTCAAAAAACTCGGCAAAATACTCAGTGTGAACATAGCCTAACAGGGATCACAATATACCTAAACTGTAAAAAACAAACACAGGCTGGGAGGGCAAAAACACTTATTTTCAAGAAGGCCAATTTCCCCAGGATGAGTGCTGCAATTCAGTATATACACTACCATTCAAAAGTTTGGGGTCACCCAGACAATTTTGTGTTTTCCATGAAAACTCACACTTATATTTATCAAATGAGATGCAAAATGACTAGAAAATATAGTCAAGACACTGACAGGGTTAGAAATAATGATTTTTATTTGAAATAATAATTTTCTCCTTCAAACTTTGCTTTCGTCAAAGAATGCTCGATTTGCAGCAATTCCAGCTTTGCAGACCTTTGGCATTCTAGCTGTTAATTTGCTGAGGTAATCGGGAGAAATGTCACCCCATGCTTCCAGAAGCCCCTCCCACAAGTTGGATTGGTTTGATGGGCACTTCTTGCGTACCATACAGTCAAGCTGCTCCCACAACAACTCTATGGGGTTGAGATCTGGTGACTGCGCTGGCCACTCCATTACAGATAGAATACCAGCTGCCTGCTTCTTCCCTAAATAGTTCTTGCATAATTTGGAGGTGTGCTTAGGGTCATTGTCCTGTTGTAGGTTAAAATTGGCTCCAATCAAGCGCTGTCCACAGGGTATGGCATGGCGTTGCAAAATGGAGTGATAGCCTTCCTTATTCAAAATCCCTTTTACCTTGTACAAATCTCCCACTTTACCAGCACCAAAGCAACCCCAGACCATCACATTACCTCCACCATGCTTGATAGATGGTGTCAGGCACTCTTCCAGTATATTTTCATTTGTTCTGCGTCTCACAAATGTTCTTCTGTGTGATCCAAACACCTCAAACTTCAATTCCTCTGTCCATAACACTTTTTTCCAATGTTCCTCTGTCCAATGTCTGTGTGCTTTTTCCCATATTAATCTTTTCCTTTTATTAGCCAGTCTCAGATATGGCTTTTTCTTTGCCACTCTGCCCTGAAGTCCAGCATCCCGGAGTCGCCTCTTCACTGTAGACGTTGACACTGGCGTTTTGCGGGTACTATTTAATGAAGCTGCCAGTTGAGGACCTGTGAGGCGTCTATTTCTCAAACTAGAGACTCTAATGTACTTGTCATGTTGTTCAGTTGTGCAGCGGGGCCTCCCATTTCTCTTTCTACTCTGGTTAGAGCCTGTTTGTGCTGTCCTCTGAAGGGAGTAGTACACACCGTTGTAGGAAATCTTCAGTTTCTTGGCAATTTCTCGCATGGAATAGCCTTAATTTCTAAGAACAAGAATAGACTGTCGAGTTTCACATGAAAGCTCTCTTTTTCTAGCCATTTGGAGAGTTTAATCGAACCCACAAATGTAATGCTCCAGATTCTCAACTAGCTCAAAGGAAGGTCAGTTTTATAGCTACTCTAAACAGCAAAACTATTTACAGCGGTGCTAACATAATTGAACAAGGGTTTTTAAGTGTTTTCTAATCATCCATTAGCCTTCTAACACAGTTAGCAAACACAATGTACCATTAGAACACTGGAGTGATGGTTGCTGGAAATGGGCCTCTATACACCTATGTAGCTATTGCATTAAAAACCAGACGTTTGCAGCTTGAATAGTCATTTAGCACATTAACAATGTATAGAGTGTATTTCTGATTAATTTAATGTTATCTTCATTGAAAAAAACGGTGCTTTTCTTTCAAAAATAAGGAAATTTCTAAGTGACCCTAAACTTTTGAATGGTAGTGTAGACCGGGAAGAAGAAATACAAATCTGAGAGTACAGCTTAATAAAGAGCTTAATAAAATCTGTAAAAAGGTAATAAAATCAGCAAAAATACAAAATGAAAGGCAGGTGGCCAATGATAGAAAAACAAATCCCCAAAAAAGATTCAAGTATGTAAATGCAAAAAAGCCAAGTTCTGAACATGTAGGACCCCTAAATAGTGGTAATGGGTAGTTGGTCACTTTAGCTCTGTATATACAACAGAAGTAAGAGCAGCTGATATAGCAGGTGCCAGTGCTGGTAATATATATTTTAATATATATTAAAAGAGGCATGGACTCATGGGACAGGGATGTAATCTTACCACTTTACAAAGCTTTAGTGAGGTCTCAACTAGAATATGCAGTTCCAGTTCATCGAAAGGTTGCCCTGGGGTTGGAAAAAATACCAAGCAAAGCAACAAAGCTAATAAGGGGCATGGAGAATCTAAGTTATTAAGAATGAACCGCTTCAGGACTGAGCCTATTTTGGCCTTCAGGACTAAGCCGATTTTTCAAATCTGACATGTGTCACTTTATGTGGTAATAACTTCAGAATCCTTTTACCTATCCAAGTGATTCTGAGATTGTTTTTTCGTGACATATTGTACTTTATGTTAGTGAAAAAATTTGGTCGATAAATTCAATATTTATTTGTAAAAAACACCAAGATTAGCAAAAATTTATATTTTTCTAAATTTAAATGTATCTACTTGTAAAACAGATAGTAATACCACACAAAATACTTACTAGTTTATATTTCCCATATGTCTACTTTACGTTTGCATCATTTTTTGAACATCCTTTTATTTTTCTAGGACGTTACACGGCACTTTAGCAGCAATTTCTCATATTTTCAAGAAAATTTCAAAAGCCTATTTTTTCAGGGACCAGTTCAGTTCTGAAGTGGCTTTGAGGGCCTTATATATTAGAAGTCCCCTTAAATCACGCCATTTTGAAAACTGCACCCATCAAAGTATTCCAAACAGCATTTAGAAAGTAATTTAACCCTTTAGGCGTTTCACAGGAATTAAAGCAAAGTATAGGTGAAATTTACAAATTTCATTTTTTTTGCCAAAATTCAGTTGTTATATATTTTTTTCTGTACCACAGAAGGAAATGCAACTCAATATTTATTGCCCAGATTCTGGAGTTTTCAGAAATAACTCACATGTGGCCCTAGTGTGGTAATGGACTGAAACACAAGCCTCAGAAGCAAAGGAGCCCCTAGCAGATTTTGGGGCCTCCTTTTTTTTGAATATATTTTAGGCACCATGTCAGGTTTGAATAGGTCTTGTGGTGCCAAAACAGTAAAGACCCCCAAAAGTGACCCTATTTTGGAGACTACACCCCTCAAGGAATTTATCTAGGGGTATAGTTAGCATTTTGAACCCACAGTTTTTTTTGCTAAATTTATTTGTATCAGTATGTGAAGATGAAAATCAACTTTTTTTCTGAAAAAACGTAGAAATTTTAAAGTTTTACAAGGAATAAAGTAGAAAAAAACACCCCAACATATGTAAAGCAATTTTTTCCGGTTATAGCAATACCCCATATGTGGTAATAAACTACTGTTTGGACCCACAGCATTGCTCAGAATAAAAGGAGTATCATTTGGATTTTGGATTTCTGATTTTGCTGGAATAGTTTTCAGTGCCGTGTCATGTTTGCAATGCAAGAGGGATGAAAACAGTTGAAACCCCCAAAAGTAACCCCATTTTGGAAACTACACCCCTCAAGGAATTTGTTTAGGGGTAAAGTTAGCATTTTGACCCCACATTTATTTAGCTGAATTCATTGGAATTAGTCTGTAAAGGTAAAAATCTACTTTTTTGCTGAAAAAACGTAGACATTTTGAATTTTTACCAGGAATAAAGGAGAAAAAGCACCCCTACATTTGTAAAACAATTTCTCCCGATTACGTAAATATGCCATATGTGGTAATAAAGTGCTGTTTGGACTCACAGCGGGGCTTAGAAGGGAAGGAGCGCTATTTGGCTTTTGGAGCTCAAATTTAGCTGGAATAGTTTTTGGGTGTCATTTCGAATTTGCAAAGCCCCTGAGGGAATAAAACAGTGGAAGCCCCCCAAAAGTAACCCCATTTGGAAAACGACACCACTTAAGGAATCTATCTAGGGGTATAGTGAGCATTTAGACCCCACAGGTCTTTTGCAGAATTTATTAGAATTAGGCCGTGAAAATTAATATCAACATTATTTCCACTAAAATGTTAAATTTTTTCAATTTCACAAAGGATAAAGGAGAAAAAGCACCCCAACAATTGTAAAGCAATTTCTCCCGAGTACGGCTATACCCCACATGTGGTCATAAATGCTTTTTCATTAGAAAGTAATTAACCCTTTCCGGACTGATCCATGTTTTGCTTTTTCTTTTTCATTTTACCCTCCCCGCTTTCCGAGAGCCATAACTTATTTATTTTTCCATCAATCAAGCGGTGTGGGGGCTTATTTTTTGCGGGACGAGCTGTAGTTTTTATTGGTACCATATTTTGGTGCATACAACTTTTTTAGCACTTTTTATTAAATTTTTTGATAGAGCCAAGGTGACTAAAAAAACAGCGATTTTGGCGTTCACCGTGCGAGTTAAATAATGGTATATTCTAATAGCTTGGACTTTACCAATAACAATTTTGTGTATTTTTAAAAAAAAATTTGACATTACTTTAGAGTAAATATTACTGCCTGAGTTGAACGATTAAAATAAGTTTATTTAGATAATCTTAAAAATGGGCCCTTAAAGCCAAAATAACAGGCTCAATCATATGGTCAGCAGCAGAGACCTAGCCTATGAGGCAAAGGATACTAACTACCCACAGACCAGTCTCTCCTATTATTATATATAAGCTGAATCCTAATGATTGATTAGTAATAGCGCCGTACCACGCTACACCTTGCGCTATGTTGCGCTCGTCCGGCTCTTAAAGCCACGTATAGTGCTGTGGTCAGCAATAGGGTCAAGACCTCCAATGTTCGGTAGCAAGCCCCCTGTTGCAAGATCACTGACCAGTATTCACTCAAAGTTAAATTGTTAGTTGTAATGCTCTATCGTTAATCCAATAGGGTCTTGACCCTATTGCTGACCACAGCACTATACGTGGCTTTAAGAGCCGGACGAGCGCAACATAGCGCAAGGTGCAGTTTATAATGTGGGGATGTATGTAATCTATGCGGAGTACATCAGGGCATAAAAAGAGGGTATAATAATGCAGTAAATTAATAATAATTCATAGATATGTGGCCAGTGTCGCACTGAGGGTCGATACGATTTAGGTGATACTATATGTATATAGTTTTTTTTTTATGTTTTGTGGCGTTTGCGCAATAAAGTCACTTTTGTATAAATGAAATTATTTTTTGTCACCATATACTGAGAGCCATAGCTTTTTTATTTTTCAGTCCAAAAAGCTGCGTAAGGACTTTTTTGCAGAACGGGTTGTCGTTTTTATTGGTACTATTTTGGGGTACATGCAACTTTTTGATCACCAAAAAAATAGTGATTCTGGCATAGTTTTTTAATTATTTTTTTTGCGGTGTTCACCATGTGGGTAAAGTAATATTATATTTTTATAGTTTGGGTCGTTACAAACGCGGTGATACAAAATATGTGTACTTTTTTAATGTTTTCATTTTTTCCTATAATAAAAGTGATCACATGATCGGGACCTAAACCAATCATGTCTCCGTGACCAGAGGCAGGGGTTAACAGCGTGATCCGGGTGCCAGCGCTACTCTGAGAAATGCGATCGTGCTTTTAACACCCACCGTGTATTCACGTCGGCGCTGCACAGAGCCCAGCAAGCGCCAACGTCAATTTACTGTGAGCGGTCGGGAAGCGGTTAAAGAAACAGATGATTCTTCTAAGAAAATGGATTCTTTCATACAAGATGGAGTCATATTCATAGAAGATGGAGTCACATAACCAAACTTTCAAAATGGAGTCACATAAACATATTTTAATAACTTTCACATTTCCCACCTTTTGTTTATTTGAGGACATTTTGTATCCAAGCCAGGTACTTAAAGCGTAACTAAACATTCGATCAACTTTTTATTTTCTAGCAGCATGTGTAATATAAATATATTTTGTAATATACTTTATTAATGAATTTGGGCTCCTTTTTTTGTTATATGTGTCTTAAATGGCCAGGGGAATGACAGCTCTACTACTGTCCGGTGTATGGTATGTGCGAGAGGCGCCTTAGTAGCAGAAGCGCCTCTCACACACACTATAGTCCGGACAGTGGCAGAGCGCAGGGAGGGGAATGACAGCTCTGTTACTGTCCGGTGTATGGTATGTGTGAGAGGCGCTTCAGTAGCAGAAGTGCCTCTCACACACACTATAGTCCGGACAGTAGCAAAACGCAGGAAGCGGAATGACAGCTCTGTTACTGTCCGGTTTATGGTATGTGCGAGAGGTGCTTCAGTAGCAGAAGCACCTCTCACACACACAGTAGTCCGGACAGTAGCAGAGCTGTCATTCCCCTCCCTGCGCTCTGCTACTGCCGGTTATAGTACAGGGGACAGGGGAAGAGGGGACAGGGAGGGGGCGCCAGACCTGCGCTTCTTCTGAAAGAGCAGTGCGTGCCTTTACAGCTTGTGCGCCCGCTGTAAAGAACCTGCACACATAGCAGGTTACAATATTTCAAATTGTACTGCTATACTCCTTCCAAATAGCCACAGCTCCCACAAACACTACAGTAGGTTATGAGAAATATATATTTGTGTGTGTTTGATAGTGTGTGCGTGTGTATGTATATACATATATATATATATATATATATATATATATATATAAAATGTGTGTATATATATATATATATATATATATATACTGTGTGTGTGTGTATATATATATATATATATATATATATATATGTGTGTGTATATATATCTATATGTGTATCTCTGTTAGTTTGTGTGTGTGTGTGTGTGTGTGTGTGTGTGTGTGTGTGTGTGTATATATATATTAGCAAAAAAAAGGCAGCATTCACAAGGAAGGCATGTGACATCTGGGTGCCAAGCAAGTAATCCCGGTCCTAGGGATGATATATATACATGAGGGAAATCTTGCAGCACTCCAAGTTCAAAGTATAAAATTGGTTTATTGAACTTCAAAAATGTGCAACGTATCAATCCCACATTGCTTGAGAAAGATCCCAATGTGGGATTGAAACGTTGCACCTTTTTGAAGTTGTGAAAATGTCCTATCTTTTCCACAGATCATGGACGGGACTCATGCAGCACACACGGTTGTGTGCAATAGGGCTAAGGGCACGTTCAGACGTGGCAGAGTTTTTCCGCTGCAAATGTTGGTGCAGATTTGGGGCAATTACTCAACGAAGGTAATTCAGACGTTGCAGATATCACAGCGGACTGGCCACATATTTCAGTTTTTGCATTGCAAAGGCTGAAATACGCAGTGAAATTCCGCTTCTTCTCTGCAACAGACAGTGCATGCTACGGACTGAAAATTCCGCACCGCAGCCTATGGTCCGCAGCGGAGTTTTCTGCAATGTCTGCACTAACTTTCCTCAAAATGTATAGATACAAATGTAAAAAACGTCCGCTGCAGAATTCCACTGTGGACTGTCCGCAGCGGAATTCAACAGCAATTCCGCCGCGTGTAAACCTTAAGGGAACATCCACACACTGCATATTTAGATGTGGAGAATCCACATCAAAATCCACAGGTATACACACTGAAATCTGTGCATAAAATCTGCATGGAATCTTGCATATTTTAGTTTGGATTTCAGTGCGTGGATATGCGTTTTTTGTGTTTATGTTTGATAGAATTTCACCCTTTGCATTGAAAGAGGTGAAATACACAGGGAACATGAGCACCAAAAATTGGCATGCTGCAGATTGTAAAATCTGCTGCTTGTCAATTTACGCGTGGACAAAACAGCAGCGTGTACATGAGATTTTGAAAATCTCATGATCTAAAATGCTACTGTACTATGCAGATGATTTTCAAAAAGAAAATCTACATATAATCCGCTACGTGTGCGTTTACCCTAGAGGTCATGCTGTAAGGGTGTGTGTGTGTGTGTGTGTGTGTGTGTGTGTGCGTGTGTGTGTGTGTGTGTGTGTGTGTATGTGTGTGCGCATACCCTATGGCATACAGTGAAGGAAATAAGTATTTGATCCCTTGCTGATTTTGTAAGTTTGCCCACTGTCAAAGACATGAACAGTCTAGAATTTTTAGGCTAGGTTAATTTTACCAGTGAGAGAAAGATTATATTTAAAAAAAAAGAAAGAAAATCACATTGTCAAAATTATATATATTTATTTGCATTGTGCACAGAGAAATAAGTATTTGATCCCTTTGGCAAACAGGACTTAATACTTGGTGGCAAAACCCTTGTTGGCAAGCACAGCAGTCAGACGTTTTTTGTAGTTGATGATGAGGTTTGCACACATGTTAGATGGAATTTTGGGCCAGATCATCTGTAAATCATTAAGATTTTGAGGCTGTCGCTTGGCAATTCGGATCTTCAGCTCCCTCCATAAGTTTTCGATGGGATTAAGGTCTGGAGACTGGCTAGGCCACTCCATGACCTTAAAGGAACAGTGTCATCACAAATTATTTTTTTATATGTTAAAGATGTTAGTGCTTTATTAAAAACGTTTATATTCATTTGTGTGTTTGTGTTTTACTTTTTCTTATTTTTACACTTTTTCTTCCCTATGGGGGCTGCAATTTTTTGTTCCATTTCTGTATGTGTCGATTAACGACACATACAGACATGGAATACGGCAGCCACAGTCCCATAGGGACTGCGAACGGCTCCCGTCCCATTGACTTCAGTGTACGGCGTCTGTGTGGGAACTGCGCATGCGCCGCTCCCACACAGTCCAATTCGAAATTGGCGCCGTCCGGCGCCATTTTCCTGTGGACCGGAAGTCGCGGCCGGACAGTAATATTACTACTTCCGGTCGCGGCTTCCGGACTTGTGCACTTGGACCAGCGGCAGCAAACGGAGCGGACGGGCCGGAGGGAGCCGCGGCGGCAGGAGCAGGTAAGAGATTTCAATGTATGTTCGTGTTTGTGTGTGTTTACTACTGTATGTAAACCTACTACACTGTGTGTTAGCTCAAAAAATGGCGACACACAGTGTAGGAGGTTACACCGTTCAAACCCCTCGTTTATCCCGGCACTAGCCAGGATAAAGGAGGGGGGGATGCTGAGAGCTCACTAGAGCGAGGGCTTTTTACCCAATTTTGCAAAGCTGCAATTTTGGGAATACCTCCATCTAGTGACCAAAAATGGGTAGTATTATAAATTAGAATTAATTTATAATATTTCCTGACTCGTGAAAAAAATAAAAAAAATTTGAACAATGTTTAATCACCCACACACTAAATGTTTAATTTAAAAAAAAAAACATGTTTTTCTGGCAACACATTCCCTTTAATGTGCTTCTTTTTTAGCTACTCCTTTGTTGCCTTGGCTGTATGTTTCGGGTCATTGTCGTGCTGGAAGACCCAGCCACGAGCCATTTTTAATATCCTGGTGGAGGGAAGGAGGTTGTCACTCAGGATTTGATGGTACATGGCTCCATCCATTCTCCCATTGATGCGGTGAAGTAGTCCTGTGCCCTTAGCAGAGAAACACCCCCAAAACATAATGTTTCCACCTCCATGCTTGACAGTGGGGACGGTGTTCTTTGGGTCATAAGCAGCATTTCTCTTCCCCCAAACACGGCGAGTTGAGTTAATGCCAAAGAGCTAAATTTTAGTCTCATCTGACCACAGCACCTTCTCCCAATCACTCTCAGAATCATCCAGATGTTCATTTGCAAACTTCAGACGGGCCTGTACATGTGCCTTCTTGAGCAGGGGGACCTTGCGGGCACTGTAGGATTTTAATCCATTACGGCGTAATGTGTTACCAATGGTTTTCTTGGTGACTGTGGTCCCAGCTGACTTGAGATCATTAACAAGTTCCCCCCGTGTAGTTTTCGGCTGAGCTCTCACCTTCCTCAGGATCAAGGATACCCCACGAGGTGAGATTTTGCATGGAGCCCCAGATCGATGTCGATTGACAGTCATTTTGTATGTCTTCCATTTTCTTACTATTGCACCAACAGTTGTCTCCTTCTCACCCAGCGTCTTACTTATGGTTTTGTAGCCTATTCCAGCCTTGTGCAGGTCTATGATCTTGTCCCTGACATCCTTAGAAAGCTCTTTGGTCTTGCCCATGTTGTAGAGGTTAGAGTCAGACTGATTAATTGAGTCTGTGGACAGGAGTCTTTTATACAGGTGACCATTTAAGACAGCTGTCTTTAATGCAGGCACCAAGTTGATTTGGAGCATGTAACTGGTCTGGAGGAGGCTGAACTCTTAATGGTTGGTAGGGGATCAAATACTTATTTCTCTGTGCACAACGCAAATAAATATATATAATTTTGACTATGTGATTTTCTTTTTTTTTTTTTTTATATAATCTATCTCTCACTGGTAAAATGAACCT